>NC_084985.1:25080887-25380887 GCF_963691925.1 Scomber scombrus
TAATTAGCAGGGGAATAAAAAAAAAACCAGCTACCTCACTTGAAGTTAATTATGAGTGAGTCTCTCAAAATCCATAAACCTTGTCTAAAACCTTCAGTACAGACCACCATGTGTGTCAAAGTCACCCAAACCTTTGCCACACGGAGGATATAATTGAAATTTCCGAGCGGATGACATCTCTCTGTGATATGATAGACCTCTGCTCTCCTTCACTATGTGAGGTATCTCACCCGGGCCAACTGATTGGCTCTGCACCCCCAACCCCAAAAACAGCCGCCTCTATCCCGGAGATAGAGGGGCATGTTACCAAATTAAGATTTAAGGAAGTTAAATCAGCCTTTATGGGCAATTATGCTAATCTGTGCTCTGAGATTGGAGTCAAAACCCTTTCACCTAAAACGGCTGCCAAATTACCTCTTTTAATTGGAAATCTGTTTCGAGTGGATTCTCGTCTCCTCTCGTCTCTTACAGTGACAGATAAGTCATATTTATTCCCACCCAGGGGTTATTAAAGCAGGGGAAGCTAGTGTGTCATGTGTCATCCTGTCCTCTGTCAAGGTGGGCTTTTTGGCCTTTTGAAACAGACACACCGATGCTTGTCAGAGTAGCAATTTAATGCAACTAAGCCTCCAATCTTGTTGAGAATAGAGATCTACAGCACAGATTGAGGAATCAGCATCTTTAGGTCTCCAGTATTGAATCTGCTTATCAAATCGGAATCCTTTTCTAATCCTTTACGGAATTCATTTAGGTGCAGGTTTGTTTTTTTTTGACATTTACAAGTAAACAAAGTTATAAATAGCTGAAACATAAAGATTGAATTGAGATCCGTAATCACATTTTGTTGTTGGAGACGGCAAACGTTATAGATTTGAGCGGCAGGCTTATTAATGATCACAATCTTTTAATCTCCAACCTGAAAATAAGATGAGCGACTCGAGATATGAAACATTGATTAAATGTATCAAACACACTGGAATAACAGCTTGCTTTGCACACCTTATTATTCAAATACAAGAGGTTCTGATCCCAATGTATTGAGCTGCTTTGCTTAGAATATCAGTGTTACACAATGTACATTAAAGTTTAAAGCAGGATTCATTGATTTAGTATTGTCACATTAAAATGAGTTATAGTGAACAACTTTAACATTACACATGGTCATTTGATCCATTGTTAATATAACAATGTTGATATTTCAGCTTTAACAAGGACAATTTGATTACTAAACCTGAGGTCATGTGATTAGTTAGATGGTTTCAATAAAGAAGACTCACCACTATGAACAGCAAAAACATACAGTCCACTGAAAATCATAGAGTGATGCTTTTTTTCTCCAGTAAATGACTGAGTACAGACACCGACTTGTAGAAAGCACTGGCTTGTTTCATGTTGGAATTTTTTTTAAAATTTAATGTACATAATGAAAATGAACTAGCTAATGCTGTTCTGCTACCACTGACATTTGTCATTTAAAACAGGGAAAGTGGTTATCAGTACTGTCTGGCTTAAAAGGAAGGGCCTACAACCTGAATTATTTGTACATCACTCTTGGCTAAAGGACAGATTAAATAAAAAGAAAGTGATAATATTTTTGTTAGCTAAGCTTATATTATTATCTGGGTATCTGGAGCTGGATTAAAAATGGATCAGCACAACAGAACTCAACCTTAATCCACATGCCAGTAAATCCAGTGAGTGAAAAAGTCATGATAAACACAGCAGCGGGTTGAAAAGAAAAATGTCAGAATGAATTCTTTTTTTAATTTTTAGTGTAATAAACGCTAGTAATCTTAATATTTCTCAAGAAAAGTGACTCCTACAAACAGGAGAAAAAGAAAAACATACTTGGAGAAAAGTGTGTGTTCTTGCTTGTGAAACTGGCTGCACCAATCATGGATGTTTCAAGCTCCACTGAAGGCATAACTGCCAAAGCAATTACTGTCTTCAATACAATTCAATGCAGTGCTCGAAGCGGGCCGACACTCACCGGTACTCAGTGCCGGCACTTCTACATTTGACTCTTTGGTGTTTTGTGACTTTTTCTTGCGCACCGACACTTCTCACAAGCTGCCGGTGCTTGATTGATGCAAAAAATAAAAAAGTCAGATTCAGATCACGTCTCCGTCTTCTGCAGAGCGGGGACGAGCCTCCACCGCTGCCAAGCAGTTTTTGTCTTATGCAGGAAAACAGTACCAGCACCAACTGTGGCCTGTTTGTATTGTCATTGATTCCACACCCTTAGTACCCCCTTAATCGGGCCCCACCGCTCACAACCGTAGGGCGAGCTATGAATGTCTGTCCCTGAATGACCCAGAGTGAGCGAGTGAGTGAGTGATGAAGTTGCACCATTGGTCGGCCCAATAATGTGTGATTCATGTGTGTGCGTTAAAATGAAAGGAGAGAGAGAGAGAGTAAGAAATATTTGTTTTATCTTTTCAACAGAACCACAATGATGATGCAACGGATAATCAAGCTAACGTTACTACTAGCCATACTAGCCTGACAGTGGCTAACAGCAAGGCTAGCATCATCATCATTCAGGCAGCCAGTCTTAATAAGACTATAACAATTATAAATAATGCTTTTTAATTATAGGCACCTTTCAAAACACTCAAGGACACATTAAAGACACAAAAAAAACACTGACAGTACCTCAAACATAATCAAATCAGCAAACATTGAGGTGGAAATGTCCTCTAACATACCTACTGGAATGTTAACATCACTGATTCACTCATTTTGTTGTCACAAAGCTTTTGTACAACAGGCTTGGCGTTGCCTTCAGTGGAGCAGCTCCCACCATGTTCAGTGAGATTTGGTGCACAGTGAGATCTGGTTGAACATGGCTGGAGCTGCTCCACTGAAGACACAGCCAAAACTATACACAGATGTCTGGATTCATTTTGGATATAAAAATCCAAGGGGAAAAGCCAGATCAAATCTTGGATTTTATGAATTGACATCGGAAAATTTAGATGAAGACGAAGATTTGAATTGGAAAAAACGATGTTCTAATCCAAGCCTTGTTTGGAGACTGCTGCCTAGTTTCTGTGTATATTGCTGTAGACCACTGTGTCTCTTTTATGTGTGTGATTCCTATGTGAGAAAGACTGAGACAGTACACCTGATCTGTCGCTGTCTATCTGCAGTGGTGCTCAACTGTTCATCAATCACTGTACTTAGAGCACCACACGCTGTCCTTGGTGCTGAAAAATTTGAATACAACTGGCAACCTTTTTCCTTTTTTTGTTCTTCAGAACAAACTTGTGTGACAAAGTTTTTCTTAGAGGTAGGCTTGCTTGGCTCAATAAGTGAAAATTTGTGTTTATGAATAGGACAGGTTATATCAGCTGTCTCACAATTGTAAAATTAAAAAAAAATGACTTTTGTATTGTCTTTTTCTTGCCAAAAAATTGCCTTTAGGATACCATACTTTATCACAGGGGGCCCATGGAGAACGCTCTACCCCCTATGTACTAAGAGTGTCTTTTATTTGGTAATTGTCAATATAATAAGTCTTTATCTCCTTTCTCCCTAAGCAGCCCATCACTCCTGACACAACACAACTATAGTTTAAAATATAGATTGGAGATTAAAAAATGTTTGTAGGACAAAAACCAGAAAATCACCATCGTGAATTATAATATTCAGTTTGTTGTGTTCGCTCATTTCATAGTTTGCAGTGCTGTGATGGCAGCAGAACTTTTAATTTGGTCTTAGGTGAGAATCATCACAAGTGACAGTCTTTGATGGGAAAAGCTCACTGCAGATACGGATCAAAGGGGATAGATTTAAGTATGTTGGACCTGACCCAGACCTGAGGCTGACTGTAGCTTTTACGGTTCTACAGGCCCACCCACCAGCACCCACAGGAAACCGGCTGCATCCTCTGAGAAGTCAGATACTGATATCTTGATGAGAAGCTGCAGGCGAGCACGCGCACAGTAAGCTCCATATGGGCCTAATGATTTAAACAGCATTTACTCTCACTGCCTCTGTGCACACTGGCCAGCACATCCCTTATTCATGCTTCAGTCACTTTTCCAATTGCTCAAGGAGTTCTTTTTCAGATCTCTTTACGCCTCAGAGGCGGTGTTTGATTTTCCCCCCAAAGATGAAAAGATTCTTGAAGTTTTTAAAAACGTTTTTAAAGTGCAAATATGAGACAAATATGAAATGGTATCTGGATGCTTGCAGAGAATGTGGTTGTATCCTGCAAGTAATTATCTTCTAAAAGCCATTAAGATTCATTCAGACACGTTGCTCATGTGTGGTGTTTTTTTTTTTTTTTTGCGGGGGGGGGGTTTAGAGAGAAAAACGGTTTCCTTTTTTGTTTCATTGAGAAACTGTATCATTAACAAGTCCAAGATTTACCAATGGGAAGCAATTGACCCAAAGCCATCTTAAGAAATGCAAAACATACATCATTCATTTTGGTAATAAATAAGGCCTTGTTTATACAGAGGATTTCTTCCCCTCTTGAAGTGCCTTCAGCATACTGCCTCTTGCCTCCCGACTTGCTCGACACAAATCTAAATTGACTGTCAAGGTTGCTGAAACATAAAAGCGGCGTGTCTGAGCTCCAGATATAAGCGCCTTGTCAGGCATCTTAATAGCTCTTACCCCTTTGAAGTTGCTGGTGGCCTGGAAGTAGATGAGGTAGTTCTTGGTGGGATCCAGAGGGCTGTTCCAGTAGCCGTTGTAGGTGTGGTTGTCGCCCACAGTGAAGGGCGTGGCCTCGGGCAGGCTGCTCGGGGCCAGCTCGGCTGTGTAGTAATGCGGGACCCCTTTGGCCTGGGCCTCGTTGTAGGAGTTTGGTGTGGGGAAGCAGTCGACGGAGCCCAGTTCCCTTCGCCTAACCTGGCGGGAGCCGTCCTCTTCCACCACCACCACCTGGTAGGCACTGGAGGGGGACAGTATGGGGTTCACTACTCCAAAGCAGTACAATGTACCACTTAATCAAGACTAATTACTGTTACTATTTATTATACAGTCACATCAATAAGTGGGTCAAAGCAGCACCAGATTCGTTAAAATGTACATTTTGTTTTTTTGTTGGTTTTGTCATTTGCACCATTTTTTTTTAAACCAAAAGTAAGACTGAATGCTACTGAACATGTCAAATGGTGTAACCACAAAAGAATGATAAATATTAAATATTTGATCCACCTACAGTGTATTTAAGTGGATAATGACTTAATTTAAAAAAAAAAAGAAAAAGTAAATAGTTCCTGATTGACATGATTGCCCATGCTCGGTTGTCATCACATGACTTAAGTATTGAGCCATCTCCATGACAACTGAGTAAATTGCATTCACTAATGATGACACAGCTGTGTCAGTTATGTCAAACTACTAAATCCAAGGTCAAGAATGAACCTTCAAACTCTTCTGTTTACTCTGGTACGTGTGTTTTGTTGCTTTATTTCACCCACTGACGCAATAAAAAGACAAACCCTGCTTCAGTAAAACTTGCTTTCTAAGTTTTTGTCATCATTTCTCACAGTTATATCTTTGCACTCTCTTATCTGGAAAGAAAAATAACGCGAGCAGTGAGAAGATCAGATAGGCTGTAAAGAACTGACGGTTTGTCTAAACCACTTTATTTAACAGTTAAAGTGAAAGACAGCACCAGCGAAGTTGGAAAACTGTGAGGCCAAAACTACGAGTACAGGAGGTCAAAGCTGAAATAGGAAGTTGGTTTTAAGCTAGAGTTTTGGTAATAAGTTTACCTTCATTTTCTCTTCTAAATAAAGTTGAACTAACCTGAAGATTTGTTTACAGCTTGTCTGCTTGTCTTACCCACATGAGTCTCTATTCCCAGATCTCAGCAATTAGCTTGAGCACAATGTTGTATGAAACCATAATTCTATGAAATCCCTTTAAAAAGTGATGTTAAATAGCCATTTCCCCCCCCCCAATGCAAACAAAGAGCTGTATTTGTAGTTTTATGGAAGCATCAACAGCAGTTTTAAACATGAAACTGAGAAAATGAAGAAGCCACTTCATCTTCACATTCAGCCTGGCACTTTTAATTAGTGTAAAATTGCAATTTATCAAAGTATTGTCAGATTTAATAGGTAGTTTTTGTTTAGAATAAAAAGCAAATATTATATACTTGTAGAGGTTTTATAGTGTATGCTATAAAATATATACTATCAGGATGCAATGTCAATATATTGTGGCAGCAAACATTATAAATTGAATCCTCCTCAACAAAATGCCATACTGTGCTGCTTGTGTAACTTGCTGCTTCATGTCATGACTCTCGGGAGACTTCAGTATTCACGGCTGCCTTCAAGTAGTAGTTTTGTTTTGCCACACACAACAAATTTCTATCCGTATTGTTACATTTGACCCAGAGGAAATTCACTCTTCCTCTAAGGATTGCATTCTCTTCTTCAGTTTCCCCTCAGCCCTGTTTTTCCTCACTGAAATTGGGAGTGTGGTGCTTGTTACGGTGACACAGCTGTCTACCAGTCACAATATGATTGGCTGACATAGAGTGTCTTTCCTGAGCTGTCTGACGTGGCGAGTCAGGTTTCAGGATGGAGGGAGAGATAATGGTCACCTTGTTGTTAAAATATTGGCTCCATGATAGCAGTCAGCTGTTGAATTTAGTCCTGATGTGACACTTTTCAAACATTAACAATGACACCTTAAATATATGATATTTATTTCCTATACAGCACCACTTCAGCTCAGATAAACAAAAGCATAAAACAGAAAATCTTTCTAATTCTTCACATATTGCACTTAAAATGGCATCTGTGTTCCTCCACGCCAAAAAGCACTACTTCCTGTTGCTCTTGAGAGCTCTTTTTGACTGCAGCTATAAATATCACGGCGTGGAAGAGCTCTGAATGAACGCTGGCGTAGGAGTGAACCGTGTATTAGTTGTACCTGACAGGAGCCCCTCTCCCTAGCGCGGGGCGCAGCAGCACGGTGATGGTGCTCTCCGACTCACTCAGCGGAGAGGGGATGTCTTCATACTCGAACACGGGTGCTGCAGAGACGGAAAGTGGAAGGGGTATAAATCAGTCATTTTTTTTTGCATCTCCTAAGATAAATCAAACATATTTGCATAGTTGAAAGTTTATAAAGACATCAGCTTGGATATTTTTAGTACATTTTCCACACCTCTTATGAAAAAAGATACAGCGTTTTAGCTTTATTCATTATCTGCTCATGTCCCCCGGTGGACTGTAGTCTGCCGATAGACCTCCCACACAGCCCCATTGACTGATGATGACTAGAAACAGCAGCCGACTACAGAGAAAACAAGAGGCCCCTTATAATATAATTAGGACGGATCTCAAAGCTGCAAAGCCTCAGCAAAGCTCTGGGGACAATGAGGTTGAGTGTTCACATCGCTGTTTACTACGAGGAGTGAATTAACTCGAGTATGCGGCGAAGCAAATGGCTATCCTGGAAAAACAGATAAGCTGAAACAAAAAAAAAGCCTTGAGGATGGAAGCGGAAATGTTACGGGGAATGAATGCCTTGTAAAAAAAATAAAAAAATCTGCCTGTGTAACCTGTCGTCCGCGACCTAGGCAAACACATTGGAGCAGCAGAGGTCTGCATTATACACGGCGGCTGTGGGGAGTGTTTCAGCCGCCGCATGTTAGATCGTTAAATCGAGCATGAATTTAGAAAAGACTAATAGCGCTACATTACACATTCATGCTCGCTACCAAATTGGTTACAGGAGCTGGCAGCGCAGCCAGGAGAGAGCATGTGATACTGTAGGTTGAATTGTATACCCTGACAGCTGTGAGCCCACACAGGCCACCCTATAAAGCAGATGGAGCACGCACAGATAATAGGGAAGGCGGCGATACTTACAGTGCGGGGTCACGACAAAAAAAACGTCTCTAGAGGATTAACGTTTCTGGTTAAATTTGCTGCTTTTAAATCCAGCGAGACCCCCAAAAAAAGTATTTTTAAATGAGTATTGATATTTTTCAAATGTGAATTCATGTATTCTGTTAATATCAACCAAGTTTCACGGTCAAGTAGTTCTTCTACAACCCAGTGTGGCCACTTCTCCGACTTTTGTCTAGCTCTACTAACAGTCAGAGGTTGAGTGCTTTGGTTAACCACACTACAGGGAAGAAGAAAGTGTTATAAATGGCAAAAATATAGAGAAGGTGTTTGCTGAGTTTGTTCACAAATGTGAAGCCTGCAGGTGCCTCGGAGGACTAAAAAAAACCTAACTCTTGGATTAAGAATCAGGTGCAATGCCAACTCTATAGTTTGGCACAAAAAGTATTGAAAGGTGTGGTTTGGGTGGGGAAAAACAACCCAACAAACCAAAAATATAAGTATAAATAGAGAGAGATAAAGTGATGGAGAAGATTGTTCCACATTTATCGCAAATCCATACCAACAACCTGCTTCTCTAATTGCTGCTGGGTCCACTCTGAATGGTAAACATCGTTTTGGTTCACGTTGATGTTGAAACCTACCTAAAACCATTTAAGCTGAATATTTGTAGTTCACTATAATTCAGGCTTGTTTTTATTCCATCAAACGAGGACAATGCACAACTGAAAGGTGTGCGGCAGAGAAAACGAAGATAATTTCTATAATTTGAAAGTAGATGTGTAATTTAATCAAAAGGAGGGAATTACTTAGACTTCTTTGCTATCATCTACAAATGCTTTGAGGGGATCGCACGTTTTGTTGGAAAAAATAAGCCTTTTATTTTCTTTAAGCGATGTAGTACAATAGCCCAGGACAGCACAGGTAAAGCTGCTCTTTAAAAGGAGGGAATTATTTAGATTTCTTTTCTATCATCTATAAATGGCTTGAGAGGAACACGCTTTTTGTTGGGAAAAATAAGGCTTTTCTTTCTTTAAGCAGTGTTGTTACAATAAAGTCAGCATATTATCATCTTCTCACTATATCGTATCATTAATGGAGTTTACCATTCAAGAGGTATTACTGCGGCCCCTTCATCCACTTGCACACAAACACGTCTAGTACAATGTCCCCATACAGCAAAGGTAAAGAAGTCACTAAAGTCTCACCAGATATGTTGGTGGTGATCTCAGTGAGAGCAGTCTGGCCAAACCCTTTGGCGGTTCGGGCTCGGACTGACACCAGGTAGGTGGTTCCAGGATGCAAGCCGGAGAACATGTGGTAGGTCTCGTTCCTCAGCTTGGACACTGTACGGCGGGGACCTGGTACATTAATTCCCGGGTCAGATGACTCAATACTCTGGTAGCTGATCTGGAAGCAGAGAAACGATGCCACTGAATTAAAAAACAGAACTAAGACTCTTCAGCCACTCTACAGCTCTTTGAGGCTGTACTTATGTACAAGAGGACTTTGAGTTAAATGCTAATGTCAGTGTGCTACCAGGATCACAATGACAATGCTAACATCCTGATGCTAAGCAGGCATTATGTTCACGATATTCACCATCTTTTTTTAACCCCTTACCCAAACCCTATTATGGTGCAATGGGTTTGGTCTAAAACTAAAATGTTGGCAAACAAATTTTGACCTTAGGTTAATTAAAAAGTTAAGGAATCAACACATTTATTACAGTTCATTCTCTAGAGATATTTCAATTGAAACCACAAATATCAACCGTATAGTGGTACTTGAAGAAAGGTCAGGAGTTCACCGATGTAAGTAGGATTCATGCTTTAGGCTTTCACTTGTGGAAGCCTAAAGTGATGATAAAGGTCAAGAGCTAGCTGATAGTGGCATCAGTTCAGAAAATGTTTATGTGTGGTTCAAATCAGGTCATTGTAAGTATTCCCCAGCATGTACCAGTTTCAAGGTTGGAGTAAAGCTTACTCTATTAACCTGTGGAGTAGATACAATATATGTGATATGCCTCACAGAGCCTGCAGCTTGTTATTCACAAATGAATTTAGGTGGCAGAAAGGCTCTCTCACGAGAAACGCCTCTCAATTAATCTTCGGATTACTTCGAAAAGATGTCATCTCACAGCACAGATCTAATAAATCTTATACTGCAGTTAGCCACTGATAATCAGACTCAGGTACTCTGTGTCGTATCCTTGTTCTGCCACACCGTTGACCTGATTTTACAGTTTTCTGGATTGGTTAATAAAGTAAAACCAGAGGAGCGAAAACAGCTACTGAAGATGACAAGTATAAATGAAGACCAGCATCATGTTGGGTTTTTTTGCTTGCAGTTTGATGACTGTGATAAAGTCTGTAAATCATGATTCATACAGCTCAGGAAATCAACCGGGCTGGTTGTAAAACTGTCCATTTTTCATTTTGGTGTCCTGTCTCTAGCCATTTTCACATTAACACTTTATGTGCAATTTGGCATGGTTGTTGAGTTGGCAGTGACTATAATTCTGGAGTGAACTCAGAATCTCCACTCCTGTTACAATGGAAAAGTCCAGAAGTTCTGAGAGCATCTTGAATTTGCTGTGAGCTGCTGACAACAGAATGACAGGTCAGTGCAAGGTGACATTTTTGTTATTGATTAACCCATTAATGGACTACAGGACACACAGAACAATTGCTTTAGCCTGTTCTGTATTTTAACTCTTCCATTTGGATTATATATAAATTGTTGTCCACTGAGAGCAATTGATTATGACATGACAAAGTCTGCAGAGGGAGGTTGTGATTGACTGATGGGTCAGCAAAATATCAGACTTGAACACGTGTTTCCAGTTTCCTATTTCCAACCCGACAGTCAAAATGTTGGCTTCTTTCAAGTACATCAGAAAGTTATTTCCTAACCATAACCACAAGTTGTAACTATTGTTACTTTGACGACAAAGGCCATAAGGCTGCTGATAGGGGCATCAAATCAGAAAATGCCTGTGTGGACCAGCAACATATTTTGTTGTTTAGTCTGAGGGACTTGTTGCAATGGAACCATTACCACACAGCTGGACACATCATCTTCCAAATACAGTGATGATAACACTAAAACTGAGCACTCTACACAGTTTTGTCTCAGCAGTTACTCAAAAAGCCCTTCATTTTTACACATATGAGGTATAAGAATGGGACACTGTTAAACTCATAATGTTATTCGTACAAAGGGAGTTGTTGCTCATAGTGGCCAATCGTATTCTCAAATGCTACAGTAGCATGAGGGCTTATTTTTCATGGACAGCTTACTGAACAAGAAAATAGTCAGTATTCATCCAGTATGACAATAATACACATGCAGCAACTACAAAGGTCACTGCTGAGAATTTAAAAGGCAAACTATGGAGGCTTAATAGCTTTTCTCAAGGTTTTGGGTTCATTGGACTTGGTGCAAATGGAATGAACTTTCTAGTGGTTCAACAATGTTTCAACAACAATGGAAAAGACATCTGGAGTCAGTCTTGTGTGTTGTTACTCTTGTCACAAAATAGGCAACTTCTGTTGCTGCACATTGGGACTGTGAAATAGCTTAAACAAAACATGTTGTGCTTCCAAATTATGTATAATTCATCAAGAATGTGTGAGGATCAACCAGCCGTCGTTCCATATGTGGTAACACACAAGTTTTAGCCTTATTGTACGCAACCAGAGCTTCTTCCCCATAGCGATACAGTTGTTAGCACACAAAAGCTGGTCTAATTGTATTGTCTGGTATATGGAGCAGTTTAGACTACTCCATGTTCCCTCTTTTGCACTTACGTCCTTTATGTTTGCACTGGTGTTGTATGTGATGTATTGTTACAGCTATTCCATCTGTACTGTAATTAATTCCACTACCCTAGCCATTAAGTAGTGAAAGAAACATGAACTTGGGGGAAAAAAAGGGTATCAGCTTCAAAATTCTAGAGCTGTTCTGGGTCTGTTTTATGTACCCTAGCAGTAGGAGTTTGGAGTTTAGGGGCAATTGTACCTCATCTGTATGCAAAACAAGATTACAGCCATGATATATGCCAAATGGCAAGTAAATGTTCACATTTTAATCAGCTACTCAATAGAGTACCATTGTTTTTTTGGCAAGTGAGTGAAGCACATTTACCAGCCACTTACATATCTTACAAGTAGTCAGCTGGTGCCTGGTATGAACTTTGTGCCCATCACTCTCCAAGCCTGTGCTTGTGAATGAAAAGTAGTTTCTCCCTTCGTCAGGCTACCATATATTGAGCCATAGTAGGTCTTCACATTTACTTACAGATAAAAGCTCTAAAGCCCATGCAACAAAGGTCTGCGGTTGATATGGGGCCATCAATAATTAATTAGAAACATTTAAAGTTGCCCCCTTGTGGAGCCATCTCTTAGGCAAATAAGTAATTAGAATGGTTGTCCCCCATGTAATTACAGCCTGAAGTCTGTGCCTCAGCTTCATTACCATATGAACATGTACAGTAAATCCCATGAACTGTGAAAAGTGGGTCCTCCCTGCTATAGTGGCTCAGGCACATGTGTGCTACCAGCGTTTGGGCAGGAAACAGAAAAAAACAAGCCTGGGGGAAATTAAAGAGGGGGAGCAGTACATTCTTTAAAGTATGCAGAGGAGACTTTCCTTGATTTGAGTCATTATATTGAAGGGGGATGAACAAAATAGATATTGGCAAGGGGAAAATAACATCCCACACCTGCAGAGGATTAGTGTGTGATGCAAAGGCAGCTGTAATGTTGTGGGTTGTGTTTTTTTTTCTTTCCATTGTGCGACTAACAAGGTATCCCACCTCGTACTGCGTGATGAGACCATTGGGTTCCACTGGCTCCTCCCACTTGAGGAAGATCATGTCATCGAGAGGGGTGAAGGTCAGAGACTCCGGAGCGATGCCGCCAGGAACTATAAAAAGGAGAGAAAAACAACCTTTTCTGAAACAAACACTCCACTCGGGTCTCAAGTTAATGGACTCTTGCGCAGGCATGCCAGGGGGTAAAAACACCCTTGACAGAGCAGGAAGGCACAGAGAAGGATGGAGGAGGATGGAAAAAAAGGGAACAGAGAGATAGAGCAGAGGGAAGGGGATGAAAGGAAACTGTGAACCAGCCCTCAGGATGAATTGAGATTCTGGCTTTTACCGTCTGATAACAGAGCACCGTGTCTTGGAGGATGACAGTCGATTTTTCTTCTTTAGCACCTTACTGACAGAAAAACAGCAAAGTAATCCAACCTGTGAACTGCCTGAGTACCACTCTGCATTTTTTGGCTTAATGAGATGCATCTTCTTAAAGGAGTATGCGTAGTTTTTTTGAATGCCTGGACAGTTCTCAGTTCTGAGATGGTACAATCATCCATATGTGTGGATTGTTGCCTCTGGTGCATCAGGAAACCCTTGGTGATGGTGATGTCATGAAGTAAGAATTAAAAGATTTCTAAAGCTGAGAGCAACATGTTTAATAATATGTTACTACATCTGAGATTGGGATGAATGATGAGAGACATCTGTTCACCTTTCCTGGTGATTCCAAAATAAACCCAGCAACATCTATTTTGAGTGAATCATATTTCCATTATACAATAAAGGAACATTCAGGAGGATACAGAAAATGAAAGCTCAAGCTGCATAACAACCTGAACTTAAGGCTAAAGTGAGAAAGCGTGATTTCAGAATTTCTAATAAAGGTGTTATATGTTTTCTCACACATAGTTTAAACCAGTACTTCTATCAGTTATGATATCATCAGCTGTAGTAAATCAATTACAACATTGCCACAGTAAAGTTCAGTGGGGCAAAAACACTAATCTGACAAATGTATTTATATCCAGATAATTGTATCGAATTTATTTGGAGGTAGAACAGAAAGCAAGTCCACCTGAGAAGCACAAAATAATCCCCCAGTCTGCAGGGAAATAAAGCACTATGCTAAGTATGGTAGGCATGGTGGCATTAAGCTGTTAAGAGGCCCCTAGGCACATCATTTGCTATCCTGCCTCAGTTGACACTGCTCTACCTCCGAGTTCCTATAAGTACAGTGCACACAGCAGACACACAGTAGATGCCTGTTTCATTATTGGCCTAAAGACTAAACAAGTTGGAATGATGCTATTGGGCTTTGTGTGAGTCCAGTAGTTTGTGGTAATTCTAGTGACCCAAACTTGTTAAGAGATATTTCCGCTGTGAGCTCAAAACAATCTAATATGATGGAAGTCTCAGTGGCATGGCCTTTGAATGTTTTAAGTCTTACCTTCCAGACAGGACTTTCTATGTTTCTATTGCTGAACCTAGGCCTTCATATTTAATCTCTTTCTTTTAAGAAATATTCTCATATAGTTCTAATTTCACAGCCAGTTTTCTATCAAGGTTGCTTCAGAAAAAGGGTTACTGTCTTTACCCCATGGCATTTTTGTTAGCATCATGCTAAGCAAGGATTAGTGTCCTGTCAGCCAGTGCATCTGGAAACCTATTTGCTCATAGTAGCACATTTATTAAAGCTCTAAGCAGCAGATCAAATAGGTTTGGAGACATTTTCCTTTTTAATTTGTACATGAATAATAATACCAGCATGCATGGCTGTTTGTAGCTTTGTATGAGAGAGAGAACTGCAAAACACAATCTCCCCCTTGCTGATTTTGACTGATTTTCATGATTGCTCAGATTACAAAATGCATTCTCTGATCTGATTTTGAAACAGTACCCTTATGATGTTGCTATTTAGCCTTTCTGAGGCTATTGCATGGTTAAATCAATGAGCCCCTTCAGTCACTTCATCCTGGCACTGGGCCTGAGAGAAACAAAGGCCATTTTGATATCCAGTGACAAGCGTAATATATTCTGGGTGACCAGTTTCATATTTCCCGTTATCTCTGCATGATGTTCATTTTATAGCCTAAATGATCTTTGATTGTGAATTGTTTACATTAAGTATAGAGAAAATGCCCGAGATGAAAATTATTATTATGCCTTGTAACAGCCAATAACACAATAACCTACCAGGAACTTTGTAACAGTCATTCATGCCTTTATTTCACTGTGGCTTGATTATTGCAACTCCCCTTTTCTCTTTCTGAGGGTAAATCTCTCCTCTCTTAAATTAATCCGAAATGCAGCCTCCAGGATTTTAAAAGGTACTAGAAAACGAGAGCACATTACACTTATCCTTTCTTCTGTGCATGCACTGTCTAGTTAGTTTTAGAGATTATTTATTATTTTAATGATTATTTTTAAAGCCCAGAATGGTTTGGCTCCCAAGCTATATTTTTGACCTTTTAACTCCCCATATGGCGTCTCAGGCCCTGAGGTCCTCGAATGGTTCTCTCCTGGTGGTTCCTAAATCCTTACTGAAATAAAAGGTGACAGAGCGTTTGCCAACAGGGCCCCCAGACTTTGGAACATCCTTCCAGAGGAGATTAGGGGGGGCTAAGTGTATTTCTTCATTTAAGTCCTTCTTAAAACACACTTTTATACTCTAGCCTTCCTGTGATCCTTCTATCTTACCTTTCCCACATCATTTGTTTTATTGTTTTAATCTTTTTATATGTTTAATTGCTTTATTTTATTTAGTGTTGTTTTTCTTTTATTATTGATGGTGCTATTATTCTTATTGTTTTTATATTTAACACTTTCATGATTCTTGATGCTTGTTGTTTTTACCCTGTAAAGCCATTTGTAAACCATGTTTTGAAGAGGTGCTATACAAATAAAGTTTATAATGATTATGATTATTAGGCCATGAAAAATGATTTTCTCAGTCAGATTTTTGTGCTTTTCTTATTGGTTTGAAATGGTTTGCAAAAAGGTGATGTCACATACTTTCATGCACTAGTTGGATGACAGTGTTGTGTTTTTTTTTGCTTATATGGCTTTAAATCTAACTCAATGCTTTACTAACAAATGAGCAAATAATCAAATTACCAAAAAGCCAGCTATACTTCCAGGTGTGTTTGGAACCCCAAAGCAGCTGCCTCTGCTACCTGGTTGGTAATCTGGCCTTGATATCGGGTCACAGTTGAACCAGGACCAGAAGCCTTTTTTTAAAATTTGATTTGTGTTTACAACAGATATTTTGGTTAAAATCATTACTGCTCTCTTAAGTTTACTGTTCTAGAAAAACCTGACTAAACTATAATGTAGGTTTGTTTACAGCCTGTATGATCTCTGGCAGCTGGTGTTTCTTGCCTTTTCTGATTTATTTTCTGTGATGTTGCTACTGTAAGTTCCTACAGTAGATCCCAGCAACTAACTTGGAGAGTTAAACAGCATTATTACAGATAGAATTGATTGGCAGAACTACAAAAAATGCAAACCAAATTGGAATAAACCAACCTTTTCTTCGGTTGGCTGTTCTATTGTATTTCTTTAATCTTTTTTCTGTTTTGTGTTGTAATGTAGTTCATGCTACAGTTCCTTTAATTCTCTCAAGCCCTTCAGGGGACTGCTCCGAAATTAGCTTCATGCTACTGTACATACAGAAGATTAAAACTGAAGAACTTTTGACTTTTTATGTCTAAAAGGGGGATTCTGTTTGTGTATTAGCTGTGACAGAAAATGGAATTACTGAATGCTACCATCCTGCAATATCAAACTTCTTTTGGTTGTCTCTCTGCCTCAGAAGCTGAAGCTGAGGTAGGCAAAGCACACTAGAAGAAAATCCTGCTGTATCCATGAATCCTGACAGCCAAATCTGCTTCCTCCAAGCAGCAGAGACAGGGCGTAAGTAAAGCGCTACAACACTGTTTGATTGTTGAGCCCAATAGGAAACAGGCAAGAGGAACTGTCACTGGCTGCAGCTCAATTACTGTAGTTGTGAGGGTGATGGCAGCTCTCCTCGTGACAGGGGGGGGGGGGGGGGGGGGGGGGGGGGGGGAGATTGGGGACTGTCAGACTGTCAGACTGGCATTCAGTGGCTCAAAAGCAAAACTTTCTATTTGCGCTGACATTGAAAATATCAAGTAAAGTCAGAGAAAAACAATAAAGGCTTGTTTTTTTTTAACATGTTATAATTCCACTTTCACTTTCACTTTCTAATCAGTCATATCTAATGAATAAAAGTAACACAGTACCAATCAAAAGTCTGGACACAGCATGGTAAAGCGTGCCCAAACTTTTAACTGGTACTATATATATGCCTGTATATTTATGGGTACATCCATTTATGTAAATTCATTTTCCACTGCCTGCAAGACAGCGATGTGTGGGTGTAGATAATTAACAACACTGTCTGCTTTTCCATATCTCCTCCTCCAGCTTGATATTTTCTGTAAAACAACCAAATGTAAAACCGCATCGTATTTTCAGATGATACTACAATGAGCTTTGAAAGTCCAATAAAATAAATGCCACCAACTTCACATCACAGTTGTCATTTCCTTTCCTTTTCTCCCCGGGGTCAAGAATGCCTCTGAGTGGCATTCAATTACATTGAGGAGTCTTGCTTATTCTACATAACAATAAGCATTTGAATTTATCTACTTCCACTCGAGGAAATTTGCATTAGAATGTGCCTAATCTGCTGATGTACACAGGAAAACATTAAAAGGATGACATGGTCTGCGTTTTTTGTGGGTTGTTCAAATGGAAACGCCCACTCAGCCGTTAGCAAAAGGCGAAGATAGAGTGCTGATGCCCACCCCCACCCTCCCTCTTCCCATGGTGGTGACCATCATTACCAGAATCAAAACTGGATCATTTGTCAATTAGCTCTATATACTCTAAGTCTTCTTTTTATTTCCCTATTTGTCAAATTGTTTTGTTGTTTACTTACATTTTAGTTTGTATTATTATGACTGTATTATAAACTGCATTACATTGTTACATTATGATCATTGTTACTGTATCTATCTATTTTGTTTGTTAGGATGCATGCATTATCTGTCACAATGATAATGATTATTGTTATTTTTGTCCTTATCATTTATTATCATTATTATAGCAATAATGAATGCTATTAAACAGGCCAATATTCACATCAGGTGAAGGTTATCATACACAATACGATACACTCCTAATATTAATATTACTACACATGTTTATAGAAAGATGATTATGATGTTGATTAATGTAAACTTACATAATTTATCTAATAATGGGCTATCAATGTTGATTATTACGATTATAAATAGGATAATAGAGCTATTATTAGTACTGTTATGGATATTAATATTGTTTTTATTGTGTTTTGTGTATTTTATTCTGTTAATATTGTATTGTGTGAAGCACCTTGTAACTTGGGTTTTGAAAGGTGCTATAGAAAAAAGCTTATTATTAGTAGTAGTAATAGTAGTAGTAGTAGTAATTTAGATATCATTATAGAAAATAAATATCATTAAGAATTAAGTAAAATGTAGTATTTGTATTCATCATTATTATTTACTAATTTATTTTATTCACTCGTTTGCATACTCATGTTTCTATCTTTTTATGTGTTTTATTCTTTTTATGTTTTAATATCCCTTCATCCCATCCATATTGGAATTATGGGACCACCTTGGACTGGGCCCCCGAGGGCTGGAGGATTTGGGGGTGCTTGAGGTGGCTTTGACTGCTTTGGGACAGCTTGTTCAGAGGACCTGATCCCTGCTAAGCCCCTCTCAAAATAGAAAGCTGCGGTGCTAAAGGGGACCTGAACCCCCCAAACCAGCCTCCTCCTATGAGCCTGGTGTTGGCCTAAAGCAGACAAGAGCAAAGACAGCAAGGAAGAGAAAAAGAGGAAAATTAAGACATTAAGAATAAAATAAAAAGATGGTAGAAAAAGGAAGGAAAAGGAGTGAATACAGTCAAAATTCTGTCCTGATCTGACCTGCTCCAGCACCTCTTTGTCCTCGGAGCCAAACCAGAGATGCCCTCCAAGAGCAATTTAGCTATGGTATTTGTTCTCTCTTTTTCCTTTTCTTCCTTCCTTTGGTTAATACCATCTCCCCCTTAGCTCTATCTCTCTCTCTCCCCTCTATATCTTTCACATATAAAGCCCACGCAGAAGAAAATCTAAGCTGAACATCCCTTTTTTTTGCTTGCCTGTTATATGGAACACATGTATTCAAACCAACACCAGAAAAACCCGAAACAAAAAAATAAAATGGACCCGCCATTTAACACACAGATGAGCAACATCAGTTTACAATTTTGCTTCCAGCCATGGCCGAAGCTGATTAATGTTCCACTGGTCTCCATTTGAAAGGCTGATCTTCCATTTAGCTACGCTGATCCGGCTTATTTTGTGAGTCAATATTTGCAGGTTTTTGTTTTTTTCGCTGGTACTGGATGAATAAAGGCATGGATGTGTGAAAGCAGTGCACAATAATTATCTGAGCATAAAGAGGCATGCACAAAAAACTAGAAATCAAGATGTTCTGAAGGCAGAGCTGAGTGACTATGACAATAAACAGCTTCATTGCATAAATAAACAACATCCCTGTTCTCCATAATGATGTTCCAGTTGCACAGAGGTAACAATTCCATTAAATCTAAAATAATATAAATCTATTCTAGCAAATCCGTGCATGTTTTCATCCTGCTGTCGACTCAGAAAAATAAACTCACTGTCTTCCTCGGTCTGGAAGGTGACTTCTCTGCTCTCCTTCTTGCCCTCTGGATTGGCCAGCGCCAGCCGGACGTGGACCGATCGGAAGGGCGGTAGGTCTCTGAGGGTGAAGTGAGAGGTGTTGCGTTCCACGGACAGGCACTCTCTGACGGTGGCGTTGTTCCCCCCGCTGCCCCCTGTTGGCATGGAGTAGCGGTAGCACAGGGACAAGGTGTAGGTGTGACAGCGGGTGAGGTTGTAGCCAAGGGGCTCCCACTGAAGGGCCAGCTGCCGAGGCTGGATCTCTCCGGCCGTAAGACCCCTCAAGGCACGCATGGGCTCTGAGAGGGACGGGAAGCAGAAATCATATCAATCAAGTGCAAATAGTTAGATCATAAGTAGCATAAAGGACTGTCCAACACTGTATGGACGAAGGTCACTGATAGACTTTTCTTTCTCAGTTGTCTATGTAAGAAAGTACGTATCTATATTAAGAATGTACATTTGTATAAATTGAGCAAATATTTGAGGTTGCATGTGAAAAAAATATTCAGATCTATCTATTTTTATTTATCTTTATTATTATTAAACAGATAATGGCATAGAGACCAACAGGAAGCGGATAGAGAGAGATGGGTATGATATGCAACAAAGGTCCCTTGCCAGACTCGAACCAGGGACGTTGCGGGTATGTGGCATGCACTGCAACCACTTGGCTACAAGGGCGCTCCAATTTAATGTATATTTTAACTTTATCTTTACACTTTCTTAGGAATTTACTTTAATTTTGCACATTGTGAAGAGTGAAAGCAATATTGTAAGAACAGTCTAAGAAAATGTGTTCTCTGAAGGATTACTTTCCACACAATGAAACAATCTCTGTGTTGTAATGCATTAACCACATTGGTTATTCCAAATTTTAAAACAGTGTATGTTATGATTGACTAAGACGTGTTTGAATAACCCCATGAAGCTAGTAATTAGACATTGAGCTGTAATTATTTCCACACATGCTGTTGCTAAGACCAACAGATAACTTCTATGCACAAGTTATTTATACAGTATATGGGCTATGGCATTATGATTAAAATGATTAGAAACATTAATTAAACAGCCAACTGCTCCTGCTGGAAATGAGAATGATGAGAGTGAACCAACAAGAGATTGCACCAAAATAATTAAGTTGCAGGTTTTTAAAACCAAAATGAAGACCTAAAAGATGCAAAAACACCCTGTACAACTGCAGAGTTGGTGATAATTATTGTTGGGGTCATGTCTACAAATGAGCCCTTTCACATTAAACATAGTTATTTAATCCATGGCTTATATAAAAATGTTGATTCGTACCTTTTTAATTTCAATTGCTTTTCTTTTTACATGCAAATATGTGCTTTCAGGAAAGAACCGTATAATCATCAACACAAATTAAAAAGGTGTTATTGGCAGACGTGATACAAATTGATAGTCAGAAGTTGAGAGAAGGAATTGTTGACCCACTACATGGAGTTCAGGTGTCTTGGGCTGATTCAGATTTGAAGTAAAATGGAACAGGAGATTGATACTGTAGGTGGATCGGTGGGGTGCATTTGTTTAAGTGTTGCACGGGTCTGTTGATGTGGATTTACCCATCGATTTGCACTCCGACCATCCTCTACAGTCATGAGCTTTGACTGAAAGAATGAGTTCACACACACAAGCAGCCACAGCTAGTATCTTTTTTAGGGTATCACACCCTCATCCTGATGGGCAGCATGATGATGAGGATTTCCTTAAATCCACAAGGATTAGGGAGTAACCAAAGCTGGAGCATATTGAGGTGGTTTCGGACTTCTAATCAGAATGCTTCCCCCGTGGAGGTATTCTGAGCTTGTCCAATTGGAAGGAACCCAAGGGCACACCCAGAGCATGCTGGAGGGTCCACATATCCCATCCAGCCTGAGAAAGCCTTGGGGTCTCCCAAAAGGACGTGACTAGGGGGATGGATGTCTGGCTACTTTGCTGCCACTATGGATGTTGATGTGCAAAAGAAAATTCGATAGATGGATGGTAAAACCAGGTCAGCTTCTAGTTAGAGGGGATGGGATTATGTTTTCTCTTATAGCACAATTCATGATTTATGCTGACAAGATGAATGATACCTAAAAATCTTATCCAGTATAGCTTAAAGAGGAATACTGATGGGGAAAGGGAGACAGCAACAGTTGCAGATGATTTTACTGGCTTGCACAAGGGGGTCACAGAGGGGTGAAACAATGAAATAAAACTGCCTGAAGTAGTACCTTACAACACAGCTTCATACATACCCCATCTGTCCTAAAAAGAACTGGGTTCAGGATAAGACCACAGCTCTAGCAGAGAATCACATGTGCACAGATGAAACTTAATTACTGTTGCCATGTGTGAATGCCGTGATTGCAGATCTCCATGTCCCTGTCATGCAACACGTCCACTTCCAAGCACACAGGGTTTATTTCTGTCTCGTAGCCTGGCCTGGATCTCCAAGTGTACCACTGTGAGATAAACCAAGAGGAGGGCAATGCCCTCAGCATGGTATGCCCTGGAAGTGCAGAGCTGCACACTACTGAGAGGATAGACAGGGGAAGCAATGGCCACAGCCATCCTGCTTCACTAAACATAGATCAGAGGCTGCTCTGCAGATGAATTAAGCAATGTCAAGAAGGAGACATCAGTTCTCAGGGGACAGAGACATAACGGAGAGGGAAAAGTTCTGAGCGTCCTTGCTGATTTGAAAGATGTTTGCTCTTCCCAAAAGGGTGAAAGATACACATAAGTTGAACTTATTTGTGTTTTGACAGCTGATACTGATAAAACCTTCCCATGGGTTAGTTTCAATCAATCACACAGTAAAAATGTAATTTTAAACAAATGTATTGTCCCTGTCAGGTCATAGCTGCATGAGAATAATATATCAGACTTTTGGCTGGACTGCAACAGTAACTGACTGAGTAACTGAGAACTGATAAAGAAATTAATTTACACCATTGGTTGGACGAAGCTTGCTGCAACGTGGGCCAGAATGCATTTCGCACCAACTAGCAGCAATGGTGGACATTTTGGGCCTTGCTAAAAGTCTGTGCAAAGCACTAATAAATGTGTTCTGAGTTTGTCACACCACAGAAAAATGCCAAATGTGAACGGATGAATGAAAAACATCAATAAGTATTTAAAATTAGGTTTCAAAACTGTGACAAAATAAGCCGTATTCTCTGCTCAGAAATGCTGGTAGTGTGTCTGTTGGCAGCATTGAAACGGCACCCCAGCTCATCAGCCTCTGAACCCAACAATGCTCATACTGAACTCCCTAAAAAAAATACAAAATTTTAAATAGGCCTTGACAAGCAACATGGATTATATTTTAAAAATTAAATAACGTTAGGAGCAATTCAGCACATAATTGTGTGGGTAAATGTGGAATTATTTCAGTAAAACTGTAACTTAATGACTAGTTAACATGCGATCCATCACCAAGGATCATTATGTTAAATTGTCATTTTTTAAATGGAGCTTGGTGTTACAGTAAACATCAGATTTGTATTATAATACAAATTATAATATCATTTAGTCCATGTCTCTATCAGTGAGGTTACTTTTCTGTGAGAAAAAGTGGTTGTGTTGAAGCTGAGCTGCTGCTGTCAGCAGGTGCGCTGCTGTCTCAATTGCAGAATAATGGTACTGTGTCTGCCCGTCCTGGGAAGTTTGTACTCTCAAGTCAAACTTACCAAGACCAAACTTGTAAGTACCCAAGTCCGAACTTGGCATACTTGGTATTGAGAAATTAAAAACCTCTAGAATTCTGGCCATTTACCAGGTTTGACCTAGTCTTGTTTAACACCATCAGCCCGATGTAGTAGTCTGATCCTGCTCAAACCCGGTCTAGCACCAGAGGCTCACTGACTGAATGTTCAGTATCTGCTCAAGATACCATTAGTCATCATTACAGCAGCACCGCAGCAGCTCCGTCCTGTCCTCTCCACCCGCCAGTCCTCCACCAGTCCTGCCCCAAACTGACATTGAGCTTGATTAGCCTAATCAGAGGGATTAGCTGCAGGCAGAGGCAGTGAAGGAGGGATAGGGAGGCTAGACACGAGATGAGCAAGGGGAGAGAGAAAGATGAATGAGGGACAGTCCCTATGGGTTTCCGCATTTCATCTCATCATCTTCATCTTTAACAGCTGCCTCAGTGAGTCGCCACTGAGGCCTGTCCCTCCTGCCAGGAGCTATGTTGGAGTTATGATGGACTATCAGTACACACACCCTTATACTTACCACTGAAACCACATGGGGCTCTGACTGCTGACAGGTGTCAATATCTTGAAATTTAATCTCTAGCATTTCAATTCTGTTGATGCTCTGTAGCTTGATGATAGTATAACCTGATAAACTGTAACCTCTGCTGTAGTGACTCTCAATGTGTATAGAAGGATATCACCTGGCAAAAAGAACTCAACTTTCAATTATCCTGACATGCGTTCTGATACATCTTTCCCAGTAGGCATCTCCTATGGTACACAACTTTAAAGACCTTTGGAATGTACAGTAGATGTGGTAGAAACTTGTGTAATGATGCACGACCTGAAACCCAACCATCTCTTGTTATAATATCATTAGTAATCTTTAATTGCATAATATGTTTTAATATCGTATTAAAACAAACTGTTTATTATTTTAGGTGAAGATGTTAAGAGCCTCTGGAAGAAACTCATGGATATACAGTACCAGTCAAAAAATTGGACATTTGACTGGTACTGTATATGTCAAGAAGAAAAGGGAGGATGAGGGAATCAAAAGAAGAGGTGAAAATACATGGATGCTTTGTCTTTTCATTAGTTAACAGCTTTCAGGAGGTAGTTTGGACTTAGTTTTTCCAAGTTTATAAAGCTGGGGTGTACAGTTAAGGGAAAAGGAGGACAATTAAGTGGATAACCAATCAACAAATACAGTTAAACTTAACACATATCAAGTCATAATAATAATGCCATAAGGGTGACATAGTGGAGAGGGGGTCCATTAATTTGACATTTGATGACTTATACTTTTGGACATGGTATACAGCAATCTAGACCACCTGGAGCAGGATGAGGAGCAGGAAGAGGCAGAGCAAGAGCATTCAGAGGAGAAATGACTGCAACTGCAGCTACTGCAGCTCTGCGGTTTACTGCTAAGGCACTCAAAAAAGAGACAAGGGAGCAGCAGCCTGCAAGGGAGCATGAGGAGAGAGATGACCTCCATTTGTTTCTCATGAGCCTGGATCCGGCCATGAGAAGTCTGACCTTAGACAGGCAGACATGGCTCATTGTTAAGATGCAGGAGATGCTCCGTGAGGCAGAGTTTGGAGTTTCATATTCACAGCAGTAGCATGTCAGCTCACATTGTGTACTGCTGTGATGTGTTTGTGTATTTATGTATAATACATATACAATATTTTCATTCTGATGTTACTTTGAGGTGAGTGTTGATAGCTTTGTTGCTCCTGTTTTTATTGTACATGTTCCTTAAAAAAAATAAAATCCCTACATTTACTTTAGCATCTTGTCATTTGTATAGCTGAAAGGCAACCTAGAAACTATGTTTTAAATAACAAGTAGACAAACAAAGAAGAAACAGTTAACCTTGATGTTTAACAATGTATATCTTCAAATACAATGTAAGGCACTGTGCCTTATTTTGTATTTGAGGGTGCACATTATTTAGATTTGACATATGCAGTTTTCCTTTAATTGCAACATGTTGGTAACTGTTTCTCCTTTTGTAATCTTTGCCTGCTGAGCTTACTTACCATGCTTTGTACCCTACATATTAGACCAATATTATGTACAATAATTTAACAAGGCATTGGGTGTATTAATTGTATTTATTTGAACCACTAAGAGTTTAATTTAATCTTCAATAATTAAACATGCATTACAATTGTACAACTTAAACATTAAAGACTATAGCTAAATTAATATTTATAAGTTCAGTACAGAAGCTGTTGCAAATTCATGTGTCTGTTGCAAATGACTATTGTAAGAATATATATATAATACAGTAAGAATAGTTCCGATATGACATATATTCGCAGGCGAGTATTTCGTATTTTCATGTCTTCTATTCGTCATGTCCCCAGACTGTACTAAAAGTGATTATTTAGGGTTTGAGAATATGACTCCACCTAGTGGTGGAATCATGTAACCAACACAAGGACACTGAGAGGTACCTCAGTATGCTTGAAGTAAACTAGGTTGACAATGTTTACTTTTATTTTGAATATCTGGTTGCCTTGATCCTCATAGGCAATTGTTGAATTGTCTATGAATTCAATCATATGCTTCACCGAAAGATTAAGGTAACTATCATGAAAGGTAATGTCGCAAATGGTCATAATGTGGCTGATTCACTGTTTTCTCATTGTGTAGTTAGCATACTGTTGGTGCTGATCTGAGAATCTATTTTGGAAAGTTAGCAGCCTCTTTCCAAACTCCAACATTGGAATAGGGGGCTGCAAGCACTGAGAAGCTGAGGCCTTGAATGGGCTGAGAGCAATCACATTCCACCAATTTTCACCACGATTTTTCCAACAAACATTAACATGAAAACCAAGATACACGGATGGCATATCTGCATTCATATTAAGGTTGCTTTCACACTAAGATTAAACACTGGGGAGATAATCTAATAGACACATCATTGATTTAGCATCTGAACTGGCCAGTCTCTATATGGCTGGCCAATGCTCACGATGACCCCATAGGATTGCAATCCTCTGCACCAGTAAGGAGGAAATGTCACGCTCAACGACTGTTGGAAAAGAAGATTTTCTCCACTAAAAGTAATAGCTCTCTGTGACACATTAGGAAGACAAATTCATCCAGAGTTCTGTGTCACAGGGCCTCTGTCGACTGCTGCTTTCTCCCTGGGGATAAAGCTTCAGATCCGAGCAATGGGAGTTGACAGGAGGTGGGCGATGTGGAAGACACTGACGAGAGCGGATCAAAGAGTGTGGCAGGTGACAGGGACGTCATGGCGTGTACTTAACAGAACAGTGGGGTGCCTTTTTCACCCAGATGAGCAGCACTGTGGCTAAAACACAGATAAGTGGTAGCAAGAGAACCCTTCTCTCTGCTTTGAAAATGAGAACACTGGCTCTTGAACTAAACTTCTCTCTAGAGCTGGGTTCAGACCACTCATTAACCCTGAAGGCATGGTGCCTCAATTATGAATCCTCATCCATCCGCTGCTGTTTTCAACACAACTCCCACAATCATTGTCTTGCATGTAAATGACTGTAGATGAAAGCATACCTTGATTCTACATATAAATAGGCTTTTATAAGGTGTAAGCCTCGGATGTATAGAAAGCATCAGTCGACTTCTAAGCCACAATGACAACAAGCACACCTTTTGTTCTTAGTGGCTGCGGGCAAACTTCAAGGTGGTACATGATACTTTACAACAGTCTGATCTAGCTGCAGCTCAGAACTTCAAGCATCGGAGCAGAAAGAGACTCTGAAGACAGCGTTTTCTCTTTCCATGAACTGCAGGTGCAAGCAGCTGGTCCTCTGTTGTTTTCTGCTGATGGTACAAGTCTTCTGTGTGCAGTCTGCACTCTTGGTGTCATATTAAATGATTCAAAAGACCCTTTCAAAAGACCCATTCGAAGATATTTTATAAAAAGCCCTATTGTTATATAATGACTACTTTATTGAAAAGATGTAGCAACATGTCAAAAAGACAAAATAATTGATTAGCGCTTTAAAAGATGAATCTATTAGTTGAATAGAATCAATTGAATCAACTATTAAACACTCCCTTTAATCTAGAGGGTGTAGTGCTGGCTCCTTCAGTAAACTCTCTAAAAAAAGACAGGATAGATTCTGGTCAAAAAAGGAAATTTTATATGATTATAAAGTTGATTTGTGTGTTTGTGGAGTGGTTGAAGTTAAATAGGCATCGACAGGCATTTGGCATTGTCACTAAAAATCTAAGCTTGACATGCCCTATATTGTTATATTTGGAAAAAGTTAGGGCAACATAGAAATGTCACCACTTATCATGGAAGTGATATTTTGTATGGCACTATATTGCAGGTTTGATGTTACTTATACCCAATTTGGAATATTTTTTTTGTCTTTATGTCCAAATGTTTTGGGAGATTCTAAGCCTTAGTAATAAAAAAAAAAAAAGTCACTCCTAATGTTTTATCTTTCTTATGCCTTCTTGGATTATCTATGTTTTGAGTTGTAAAACTGCTCTGGGTGATACAAATCGTGATTATGTTGCCATGGAGTCAGTGAGCGGCGTGGGCTCTACCTTGAGGGCCTGTTTCTCGCCTATATGTCCTAACAATTTAGCAAATCTTCCCCATGATAAGTCACGCTGCATTAGTTACTGCCTGGACTATAACCGCAGTTGACAACAGGCAGCAATCACCTGAATTACTCTTGATACTGAACAAAATGTCTAAACATGATGATTATGACGCAAGATCTGAGCCATCATTGGAAAAAGTCGTGCTGAATCAAGTCACAGTGGATGATGTCTGTGGGCTTTGTTTTCAGTGAGTGAGTCATTTATCAAGCAAAAACAACAAATATTCACAGTTTCTTTTTAAATGTGAGAATTGCTGCTTTTTTCTGTTTTATTATGTTGTAAAATGACCTTTTGGGTTTTGAACCATTGGTCAACAAAACAAGCAATTTACCTTGGGCTTTGAGAAATTGCGATGGGTATTCTTTTCTACTTTCTGACACTTTATAGACTAAACGATTAAGTAATCAGGAAAATAGATCAACGGATCAATCAGTAATTAAAATAATTACCAATTTCAGTCCCAATTAGGCCTTCATGACATTTCAACAGATTCAAGTTTTAGCAGAACCGATCAGTATTAGAGGCAGGCCTGTGTGGATGAAGACTGGTGGCAGAAATACTCTCCATAATTGAGTCTAACCTTAGTGTATGGTGGATCTTGGTATAGATAAAAGTAAAATTATAGGTTAGTATTAAACTCGTCCATTCCTGCCTTTATTATCTGGGATTTAACGCCAAAAAAAATATTGCATTTTAAATCCCACCCACTGACATTAATCCCAACCAATTAGATTATTTCTGGAGATCTCTACGGTAGATCTGTAGAATGTTTAAGTCTGAGCAAGACTTACCTGCACACTTTGTCCTGCTGATCAGAGGGGGTCCAGGTGCTCCGGTGCCCCCTTCCCCAGGCCGGGTGAGCAGGACACTGATGCGGTACTCTGTGTCTGGCTCTAGATGCCAAACTTTGTAGGTGAGTGAGCCCACACCATGAGTCTCCGTCCACGTGGACTGACTGGCACGGTACTGGATTTCCCGCCGGATGACTGGTCCATCCCCAACGATGGAGTTAGTGTTGAGCTGGATGATCAGATAGGTGGGGCCTGCCCGCAAGAGCTGAGGTGGGGCAATTGGTGTGGGGGGCACTGCAAAAGGGAGTTATATACTGCATTTTAAAGTATAATCAAATTGAAATGAAGTCATTGCTTGCCATTGTTTAGGAAAGATGTCACTTACAAACAACAGACAAATATAATATGAGAGAATCTGTCCTTGGAAACATTCTTGAAAAGCAGTTAATCATTGCCCTTTTCAGCAAAGAAGAGCCAAGTCATGCAAGCAAAGGAGAATTTAAGAATTGCTGTCAAGGATTTTCTCTTTTTTTGTTTTGCAGTTTCAATAACATTATTTCTGCTCTGTTAGAGTATTGAGTCATAAAAATCTTTTAATCACATCAGGACTACGAGAAAGAGAGAGGGGGAGAGAGAAAGAGAGAGCGGAGAAAGGGGAGAGAGAGAGAGAGAGAGAGAGAGAGAGAGAGAGAGAGAGAGAGAGAGAGAGAGAGAGAGAGAGAGAGAGAGAGAGAGAGAGAGAGAGAGAGAGACTCTTCAATGCTTCAAATTCTTAATAGTCACTCTAATGATGCTGAATAAGAGCTTATTTGCATGAATAATTGCATAACTAATTCTGTCCTCTCTGAAAAAATGAAATCAGCCTTGATGGATAATATGACCCTTATCAACCCGGCACACATCATATTAATTCATCACATGATGGTGTATGTGAGGAAACGTGTGTGTGGACAGAAGGAAGTCTGGTGACTGATCATTAAACAGTGACTACACCTGTCTGCAGTGTGTTTCATGATGTGACTTGTTGAGATACGAAAGATGAATTGTGAGTGTGTTTTTTAAAGTAACATTTCGGTAAAAAATAAACTTTGTTACTTTCTTTTTGGGAGTGAGATGAGACTAACAATCTCATACCTGTGAGTCAAGCACAGAGCTAGCTGTTAGCCTAGCTTAGCATAAAGAGAACAGTTCCAACACCTAATTCCCCCTAAAACCACCACTGTTTTCATATTTCTTTTTTTGTATGGGTTAAACATATGAAATATGCTAATTAGTGTTGATAGGTGTATTTATTTTTACTTTGGACAAAGCCAGGCTAGCTGTTCCACTTTGCTCCCAGTGTTTATGGTAAGCTAGGCTAACCACATCCTGATTCCAACTTCGTATTTAACAACACTGACATTCTATTGGTAGAAATCTACTCATTACACTCTTATTTTCCAAAATGGTTAAGCTATTTGTTTAATTGTACCTAGCATGAATATAAATTAAGATGACAGTTGGGTTGTCTTATGTAGCCTAAATGTTGTGTAGCATTTTAGCAATTTATAAGCATATAGTTAGTTTTAGTTTAGCTTAGTTTTTTTTATTTATTCGAACATGTTAAAATAACAAAATAAAATATATAGGCAGTGAAAGAGATAACTCTCCTTCTCCTGGTGAAAATGATGATAAACTGCCCTTCAGCCGAGTCGAGTGCAATACAGTGTAGATCAGGAGTGACTGAGTACACTTTCCTCTGTTGTTGTATTTTCTGTTCACGTTCTTTGTTGGTGTTTTATGTGTCTGTGTTTGCAGCCCTGGAAGTACTGATATCTACAACAAATTTACCACAAGGGACAATAAAGTTTATCCTTATCCTTAAAATAAAAACGACTAAACAACAAAATACTAGCCTTTCAATGTTCGAAATGTAGGATGAAGTAAGGAACTTTTCTCGTCCTGAATACTGATATACCTGGTTTTGTTTTGTGCTGCTTTCTATTTCTACACATATTAAAATGGTAGATATGACATGAGGGTTGTGGGGGTTCGAACATGTTTAGGTAGCATACCTCTGACGATGAGTTCACCAAAGTTGGAGATAGTGGCGCCCTTGGAGGACAGGGTGATGCAGCGGTAGAGGTCCTGCTCTCCACGCTGCGCCTCCACTTGGAAAGTGGCCATCAACCGTTTGTGGCTCAGCCGTGACAGCAAAGGTCCGCTCAGCAGCATGCCGTTTCTCCGCTGACAGCCAGACAAAAAAACACACACAGAGAGAAATCAGCCATGAACGCGACCATCCAACCGCATGTGTTTACCTGAAGTCTATTCAAGTGATTAAATACGAGTGGCGGGCTGAGAAGCCGTCAGGAAGACAAAGGAGAGATGGAATTAGCTACATAGGAGGGCAAGGTAATAAATACATGATGGATGTCACTGGTAAGAATAGTGTTTTCGCTTGTGAGCCAGGTGACACAGGCCTCCCGGGTTTGTTGTTTCCAGCAAGGGGGGGGGGGCTCGAAGCTGACATCTCCTCATCTCTCCGCCATGCTAATGTGTCAGCGCTCCAGGCATGCTGGCAATTGGCTAGTGGAACAGGAAATCAGAGGCCAACAACACTCGGAAAGAGCCGTTCCAGGTGCGGGCTGCAATATATGCAGCTCTCTCGCACAATATGAGCAGATTATTCTGTAAGCCTGTCGCCTGCTCATGCTTTTCATAAGTAAGTGAGTTTGACATCCGTATGCTGGAATTGGTTTAGCAGGATAGGAGGGAAAAATGCAGTGCTGTTAGAAAATGTGAAATTAGATGTACAGTGGTTGGGTGCCATTGCCTGAAGCTACAGATTATAGCTTATTTTAACTTTAGCTTTGCTATCAAAATAATCTCTCCTCTTTTTGTAAAGGTTCGAAGGACTTTTTACATGTAATTGCTACTTTTATTTTGTTTTCAACACTCAGTTTGAAGTGACTCCTCAGAGTGCTGCATCCACATTTTAGAATCCCAACATCAGTCAAACGCTGGATTCAACTTTAAAGCTAACCTGCATGCTTTTTAATGCAAATAAATGCTTCCATTTGCCAAGTCTGCTGCCATTCCTGCCTGGCAGCGAGCCCGGCATCATATCATAATTAAGAGTTGGTGTAGTTACTAATTTGGCTTTTTCATGTTGATGTTAAAGATCTAAATAGCGTCTGAGGCAGTCGTCTGCAATTTATGGGCCAGAGGACAGCGGAGAGAAATATGAGACTAATTGATTAAGAAACATTATGCTAACAATTTGTTTGGACTACCTAAATAGAAGAAAAAGGAGAAAGAGGAGAGCTGCTTCCAGACTGGTCCAGAGAGGAGCTTCAGAGCGCCAGGGAGATCAAAGCAGAAAGCAGCAATTAGCAGATTCAGTGTTGATGATCAAATAGGCCCGGAACAACAAATGGAGGAACAGAAGGCAGTAATGGTTTGTGATATATCTCTATTTTCTGCTGTTACTGGGGTTTTTTTCTCTTTTTTTTTTTGATTTAATGAGAGAACTGGGGAGGAGCTGAAGTGCGAGCGAGCGTTGACTTGGGCAGAGAAGCAGAGTTCATTGCAGCAAATTACAAAAGACAAGCCCTGCATTATTTGTTTGCATGTTCCTATCTGTGTGTGTGTGTGTGTGTGTGTGTGTGTGTGTGTGTGTGTGTGTGTGTGTGTGTGTGGCTCGTCAACAAATCCACACACTATGAAACTGATAAAAAGTGGATCTTTCACATGCCAATGATTTTCAAAGGCTTCAATTCGGAGAAAAAAAGAGAGAGAAAGATAGCAATGGGAAGGGTGGGAGTGGGTTGGTTATGTGAAATAAAATCAGGCAGAAACACAAGGGATGGATCACCAAGTATGCTGAGATCTCATTTGCGAAGCGCCTTTCTCCCCCCGCTGCCATCATTTTCAAAAGCACTTAGATGTGCAGGCTTCAAGGCCAGAGGAAGAGTGGAGGCATTAAGGGGAAGGATTTTTGAAGACTAATATTGGCTCATATTCAAACTAGGAAAATTGAAACTATTTTGCAGTTGGTGTGTGTGTGTGTGTGTGAGGAGAAATGACTGTAGGGGTTTTAGTAAACTAAATGCCATCACGATCAAGATGCGACAAAAGCGTAGGCGCAAACTTAATCATCTTCCCGAAACCCCCTTAAATGACCCATTTTCCCCTCAACGTCATAACCATTAAAAGATAAACTCCCATTCAGAAAGTTATCCCATTATTTAAAGTAAACTGCAGTGTCATTACAGTTAAGATAATGGCTCCCATTACTGTTAACAACTACAATAGAGTTAATCACACACAAGGTCACAGGCAATTCAACTTAAGAGAGATAGTTTTTAAATTATCATCCCAGAAGATGTTAAAAACTGTTTTTCCATGTCCAGTCAAATTTAATTGAACCGTAAAACTGCTGGAATGTCCCTTTAAGTGTTGACTGAATATAGATTCCATTTAGTTGTGTATCTGTTGTTGTCCTCCCAAAGTTTTCACTGTCTTAATGGTGTGTTCAGGTTGTTCTCATCAGCTCTGAAAGTTTGGAAATGTTCTCAATCTTTAAGGTTTGATGTGTCAAGGTGTGTTGAACTAATAATAATAATAACACTGCAGCATGTAAATAATGGAGGGTATGCATAATCGCAACTGTTTGTCCTTGATGGCATCATGTATACCAGAGCAGAGTCGTGCCACTCAGGTCTCTTCACTGACACCGCAGACTTGTTAGTTAATTGGAGTTGTCAGTCAGTTAGCAGTTTGTGGTCCAACCCACATAAAGTTTACATTACAATACATTTATTATGAAATAGTTTCTCACACACACACACACACTGACAAATAATTCATACGTACTGTTTTAGTGGCCAGGTTTGTCAAAGTTTTGAGATTATAAAGAATATAGAGGTTTTTCAGGAATGTTTCAGATGCCGTGTTCATAAGGGCATTTGTGAATTTGTTGTTTGTTCGGGCTCTTTTTCAACAGTATAAGACCACCCAAACACACCATAACCTTTGGTCTCTGTGAGGCTTTTAACTTGCTGTAATGTAATGACGGCTCCTGTGTGGCTGTGTCTTTCCTGGAAGGATTTTGCTAGTGATGACAAAACAGTCTTAACCTGTGTCTGCTAAATTGCACCATGACTGGAACACAAGTAGATGAACTTTTACTAAAGCTCCATTTCTCTGTCTGGGACCAATCATGAGGCGAGGGGAAATCAAGTTTAACTCTAGAGACAACACTAATGTGTCTGATATGTTTTTTTACACAAGCCTGTCATGATAACTACGTTTGTTGGACGATACATCGTCTCAAAAATAATCGCGATAAACAATATTATTGTTTGTCACTTGAAGACCGTTTTATATCATAGCCTCTTAGCTGCTAATGTGAAGTGTGGCAGTATTGAGGTCAAAAATGATCAAGATCATGTCCATGTTGCATATGATAAGTTGATATATGGACACATGATGATGTTGATCATTACATTGTACGATAAGTCAATAACGTAATTATTGGGACAGGCCTACCTTTAAAATGTACTCTTACATCTACTCTTTTTCTTTTTTTCCTTCTATGAATATGCAAATATATTTCATTGATTCAGATGTTTAATTACTGGATACAAGATGTCTCCTACTTCACTGTGAAATCAATTCTCTGTTAAGTGCACCAAAGGCTTCCAAACTACTTGTGATGTCACAAATCCTGCTTGTAGGTCTACCCCCTTAACATCAAATAATCGTTGAGAACAGAGAAACTTTCCACTTCCAGCAGATGAAGGTGAAAAAAATTCCTCTGGTGTCAAACAACTGCAGCAGTCTGTAAATATATTCAAATATTCAACTGAGTACAAGAAGTAAAACATACTTTTGAGCGGTGGAGTTTGACTTCAAGCATGAAATATAACATGCAAACACGTGCTCATTTTAAGGGTAAGCTCACACTCCAACCGCTTTGAAGGAATGCCCCGGTGATGATATCTGGCTCATTTCCTGAAACAGACCATTAAAGCGTGCCCTCAGTCAAAGCGATCGAGGCATCACAGACACAGTTGTGTTGACCAAAAGCGACTCAGTGGGCAGCACTTACAACCAGCTGCCACTGGGACCGTTTTGGCTTCGGTATTAAAAAGTGTGTCACGGCTCTGTCAAAACAACGGTCGCTGCTAACTGAATGTTTTCAGACTTTCCGGCTGAGAGGACATGTTATCTGAGAGTATGGAATATTCTCTTAACTGGGTTATGCTCAGTCACACTATGAGAAGCTCATGTAAACAGCAGCCTGAATAAGATTTTAATGGGAGCATGGCCAGCAGACGTGCATGTAAATACTGTAAGCTGTTCTGGATAAGACCGTTGGCTAAATGCCACACATGTAAAGACATCTCTCTCTTTATCCTTTGTGTTGCTTCTTCTCCCCGCGGCTCACAATCCTCCCTCTATTATCCAGGTACTGAGATGCTGGTGTGGAGACTTAACTGTTTATCTAAAAAGCAACAAAAAAAAAGAGAAAAGAAAAACACACACATCTCTCTTTTTTGCTCTTGTTCTCACCTCCAGGAGGTAAGGATCACTTTCCGAGACTTTGCCCGTGGCGACACACTGGAACGAGGCATTCTGCCCGGCGTTCACCTCCACGTCACCCAGCCGAGAGAAATGAGGCACCTTGTCTGTGGAGGGAGGACACACACAAACACACACACACACACACACACACACACACACACACACACACACACACACACACACACACACACACACACACACACACACACACACACACACACACACACACACACACACACACACACACACACACACACACACACACACACAGAGTGATGAAAGTGTGCACATCTGGAGCTTAGCATCAATGTTTAAATATATTAAACACACAGATGTGGATTGTAATTTATTCAAAGGACGCTGTGCCGGTTCAAAAAGTGCACATACGGCATTAGATAATGATGCAAAAACACGAGTGCATTTGCATAACAATTTCATACATATACAATAAAAAACATGTGCATTATATATATACTGTATTTATACATATGTATATAACTTTTTATCTCACAAAATTCCATGCAACACACACTTACACACACACACATTCAGTTTGATAGACACGCAGTATAAATAGTTTAGCTATTAAAATGTGCACATGACTGATTTAAGAACATTCGTGGCTTCATCAATTGTCTCACACTTAAAATGTTCTCTTAGGAATGAACAAAATGTACAAGAGGTCCACACCTGTCATATGAGTCATGACTACGTCATCTTTTTTTTTTTGTTCACTGGAGAGAAACACTTGTTTCACGTACAATTTTGTCCTATTTTGAATTCATTCAAGTTTAAATATGATACTGAAATCAACAAAAATATAATATATAAATAAAACAAACTTTATGCAACATTTATATTCTGTTTCCCATATTTTCATCATCGTGGTTGCCAATGAACTAAAAGGTTTTTAGATTTGATCATTTTTATGGTCCTATTCTGGCACATTAACTTCTATATTTCAGTAGTTGTTAAAGTTCTCTCACTGACAGCTGCCTCTGCAGGTTTCTGTCCGCTATCATGGTTTGTGCAGTTGGCAGTGTAACATCGCCTGTAGACTATAATATTCTCCTCTAATATCTCTGTGACTCCCATCACGAAGCAAAACCCTTGATGGGATGCGATCCTGTGTCAGTCAAAGATGGCAAAGATTGTTTTAAGCATCTTTAACTTCATATAAAATCAATCCCTCTGTATATCTCTGTCACAGTGAAGATGTGCTCTGATGTCATATCTCGCTGGATTCATATTTCTAATTGTTTGGTCACTCCTGAATTGGTTCTGTGTTTGTCTTCTGATGTCTGAAAGCAAGAGATGAAGCTGTGCAGCTAACCCACAGACCTCATATCTCACAAACGCCTCATGAACAGGTAACATTCATCAGACTGAAACGAATCATTTATCACAAGTTAAGGCGATTAACAGAGTTTCATGAATCCCATGTTAAAGGTATATAACCTTTATACCTATATACTATCTATATGTATGTATGTTGGCTGTTCACAGCCCATCATCACCTCTGTCTTTCCTTACTATAACCTCTGCTTAACCTACCTCATTAAGGAGATGATTATATAATGATTATAACAAATATTTTCAATACTAGTCATAGTGACTTCAGAATATACCAGGCAATTTAAATAAATGGCAGTCAGCCCAGCAGGTGTGAGCATATATCGATCATATGAACAATATATTATGATGGCAACAAACTTGGTCGCTTCACCAAACTAAACTGTACTTTGGATTTTGGCCTGATGAACAAAAGATGGAAATGTTTTTTCTATAGCAGAGACACTACAATTATAACATTTCTTTGTTTTTTTGTGAATCTCTGCTTGGTGTAATTCACTGTGTAGCATGCAGATTTGATTTGGGCTGGTTATACCAAAATTTGTGTGTGTGTGTGTGTGTGTGTGTGTGTGTGTGTGTGTGTGTGTGTGTGTGTGTGTGTGTGTGTGTGTGTGTGTGTGTGTGTGTGTGTGTGTTTGGCAGGCTTCACTTCAGTGCTTTTGTGGACAGGAGAGAGGGGGGGGGGGGGGTGGCAGCTTTGAAATCGCAGTATAATAATGTTATGTTATGATTGTAGAGGGCTCCGTGGTCAATGACTGTCAGCCATTGGCAATGTACGATGCCTCACTCCAAGCATTAAAAATCATCTAAATCTTGATTCTGATCTACTTTTTAAGCCCCATCAAGAACTCAAGTGAACCCTCATTCTGTTTATATGACAGCTAAAGAACACCGCTTGTTCTTTGTCTGTAATGCAATTCAATAAAATGTGAAACAGCTGACGCCAGGATGCAAAACAACTAATTTTACCGAATGATTCTACTGAGCAGTGCTGTTTGCATGCTTAGATTAAAGCGCTCATTAACAACACGCCTGCAGAAACGCATGTCTATTATGTTTATCAAATGACATAAACCCTGCAGTTAGTCACACCAGTCTCATTGCATTTGCTTACAGTAGCGCATCACATATTTTCAGGTCATTTCTTAAAGGTAGCCTGTGGACTTTTCATACAAACAGTACAGTTTATATTCAGAGCTTCTCACCACAACACACACGTATATTTGAGAACTGACAAATGGGTTAAGTGTTTTGACTTCGAAGTGAATTTTTAAAATGTTTTCAAGTAAACATTGTTTAAAAAAGACTTTTCTTGCTATGTTTCTTAGTGTCAGTGGACTCGCACTGAAGAAACAAAAAACTGCTCTTCAGCTCCCCTAGTGGTCAAAAACTCCTATGGGTACCTTTAATGGGGAATAGAACCCACCGAAAACACTTTCACTTTCAAGATCAAACATACACAATAAGCACCGTTTGTTTTCCCTCTTGTCTCAGAGACTGATCCTCTGCTTGTCAGTATTGATTCAGACTTGTGGGTTTGAGTTCCCGCTGCTTTGCTGCAAGGTTGTAAGTTTGGTTTGACCTTTGGTAAGAGAGCAACACTTTTTTTTGTTGGACTGCCAGAATAATCGAGTATGTGCACTTGGTCTCCATCACTTTTCTCTCTCGTAGACACCATGTGCACCCATGCACACATAAAAGGCCCGACTCAGCAAAATACTACATTTACTATATATGCTAAATATGTATTTGCCGACTTGCCTGAACTTGTACCGTGATGTTTTTACATTTTACTGATGGACTACTTAACTATAAATCTGAGACCAAAATGAATGTTTAAATAGACTGTCACAATAAATGTTGCATTAACATAAATACATAGAAAGTTGTAGGTAATGTGCTGCTCTGTGAATAGCTGCTGTAAGCTTTTCAAACCTCACCTGAGATTCTGTCTGTCTTCTATCTGTTTGTGCATTTGAGTGTCACAAGTCAAGAACTCTTTTAATATTCTCAAAATCTTCTACTTGTATTATTATGTATTCAGCTGTTGAACTAGATCTTTCACTGAGAGGCTGCAGCCCACTTGTCTGTCTATTTCTCTCCTACTAATGTCAAAGCTTAATGTTTGACTTTATTAGCTCAACTGTTACTGACACTTTGCTTCTTCTTTAAAAAAGGACCAGATGTTTTTATTCGCTTTGACAAACAGTAATAAAGTTATTTAATTAGACAGCATGTCTGAGCAACAATCACAAATAAGCGAACAACACCTAACATCTGACATTAAATATAAATCCGAATGATCTCAGTTGTTTTAATCTGTCATTGATTCTGTGACATTTGTAATGTATAAATTCTACCTGCTTCAGATTCTCCAGCTCACCAACTTCATCACTGCTGCTGCTAGTTGAGGGTCACCAGATCATCAGGTTGAGTATCCCCCATATGCTTTAACATAATAGTGCACAAACTTGGAAACTCTGCAATGATCTTACTGTTAAAATGACATGGAGTTAAATGGGAGATTGTGTGAGATCTGTAAAAATATGAATAGTTAGTAAAGACATACCCAAAGCTACACTTATGCTTTGCTGCCAGATGTCAATCAGCAAGTAACAGATAATCAAATATGATGTATATATATTAAGTGTGCTTTTGTATCATGTGTGTGCCTTAACGTGTGTAAATGCCTGATAAGATACCTGGTAGTAAAACTGACCGCTTCTGATCTAGTAGAGGGACAGCAAAGCTTATCAGTATTCCTTGGTGGGTTTCTGTACTTTATTACTTAATGACTTTGTTACTGTGTTACTTTATTACATTATTGCCCTCTCTTATTCAAATTTCCACAAGAAGTTACGATATAAAAGCTGAAACTGTTTGTTTCTTGGTCGTTTTTTGAGTTTTCTGAGGTTTAGGATGGCATTTTTTGAAGTAATGTGATAAAACATTTTAACCGAAAGCCGCCAAAACAAATTACAGCTGATTTCTTTCAGATATTTTGACAGCTTTTCCTACCAACACGTCAAAATATCTTCAGGGAAAAGGCTCTACTGTGGAATAAAGAATCAGGTAATCACTATGGGGAAAAGTGCTTCCCTCTTTTTCTTATGTTTGAATATCCATTTTGAAGAGGTACTTCACAATTTCACTAATGCGCTGTCTGGCTATACATCAAGCTGTGTTGTGATCTTCACTCCATCTACATTTCTCTTTGGTGTATTAAAGTATTCCTAATGCTCCATTATTTGCATTAGCTAAGTTTAAAGTTGGCACATAGTACATCATCAACAACACAAATCAACATACCAAAATTGCTCTCTCACTCTTTTCACATGTTAATTGGGACAAAAGATGAACTGAAGAGTATATCATGCTGTTACTGTTGGACCACAGCTGATGGTTAATTATATTTTGTGCTAAGCTATAACTGAATTTGAACATTTTCATGCCAAAATGAGTTAGTTTCTCCTTGGCAGGCAGAAAAATGACTGAAGTAGCATTAGCTCCTCATAATACTAAAATCCATCATTCACTTAATGGCAATTGGAAAAAGCTGCAAAATTACTCATGAAGTTCTAAAATCAAAGCTATAACAGGAATAACATTAAAGGTTATTGTTTGATAGTTAGTGTTAGAAATGTATTACACAAGTTAACCTAAACCTAACTTTACTCACCTTCCCTCCTCGGAAACAAATATGCAAGCAATGACTATACTGCCAAACAGCACTGTATACTTGTGATTATTGGAAGGTGAATATAACTAGTTTGTATATTTTAAAATAAGTAATTAGCTGTGAATACATCCAACAATTCATAGCTATTTTACCTCATTTTTTTTAAACCTAGCGCTTTGTCGATGCTTTTTCTGCACGTTGTCAAAATGACAATGTGAAGAACAAAAAGGCCAAGTAAACCACAAAGTAACAGATAAAAACCATTATCTAAAGATGGAAAGCTAACAGCAACACTGTTTGTCTCTCCACTGAAGTGAAGTAAGGCTTTTTATGTTTCTTTGTTCAAAAAACTCCATTAATTTGGTCTCTGTTTGGTTCCAATTGTATCACTGTTCTCTGCATCTTTCAAATCATGGTCACCTCACCAATAAAAGCTTATAAAAAAACAATTAGACTGTTGTGAAGAAGCTTTTTCAGCATTTGGTATTTTTACACAATGTTGACTTAAACCCTCCCCGCGTCGCACTTGAAAGATTTCTCACTCGTCTGAACAAAAATAACAATATAATGAGAAAATAATAACCTCGATTACACCTAACAGATGGGCCGCACACTGTCTGGAAAAATCCTGTTGCGGTTTCTACTGGACACCAATGCGACGGGCAAAATTTAATTCTAAAGCAAAAAACCCATACAATTCACACCACACACACCCTTACGCTTGGTTTCCACAGTAACCAACAGCAACATCTGGCTGAGGACTGGATGACAAAAATTGCATCCTACGTTTTACTTATTGCTCATTTTTCTCTTTCCTCTCTGCAGTCCTTTTCATGCTCTCCCCATCCAATAATCAAAGTGAGAGGGGCTCTGCGGTAACTCATTTCCACTCTGCATCTCTCCATCTCCAACACCTGACTCATTTAACATGTTTTGTGCAATACAAAAAATTATGCAGGCTGAAAGTTAAGAGAGCTGCAGTGAGCTTGAATGAATGAACTAATATGCTGTTTGTGATGTATTACAAAGATGTTTGCTGTGGTGCCAGTCAGGTTATTTTGTCTGGAGGAAACAAGCGTTTACTTTCAAGTCATCTTTTAAGGCCAAGGGTTCAAAGCCCCAATTATACGAAAAGTCATTTGAGGATGAGGCAATTGCATTAATAGCTACTGAGAAAATTTAATTTCAAATCTAAATGCCCAGCACTGTGTATATTTGACCTGTCTAGCCTTAATTAAAACATAAATAGAAGCAAGGTAATTTCAGTCTCAAAAGCATTCCAACTGTCTGAGATGTTGGTTCTTTAAATTAGTTATGCTGCCTCTTGCTCTTGATGCAGGGGAGATTGGTCTTGACTGAAACACGTGTTTAGAATAAAGACCTGGACTCAAGAGGAAAACAACACAAATGTCAAATAAGTAGGAGTGCAAACTGAGTAGCAGTTTGCTTTTGAGTCGAATTTTTCCTAAGGGAGTAAACGATTACTCTTGTTGCCTGTGGGGAAATTTGTGCCAGCTTATTAATGTTTACTTACATGTTTGCGAGTGTGTGAATGTGAATGTGTGTGTGTGTGTGTGTGTGTGTGCGCGTGCATGTGTGTGTTTTAGGGTCATTAAGGGTGATTGCTTCTGCAGCTACACCAGCTGGTACAAAATATTATGTGACTGTGCACATGTATGAATTTATGTACACTTGGCATTTGTTTGCAAATGAGTAAATGAGTTGTGTTTTATGAATTATGCGTTTATGTTGTACATATAGTACATATAGCAGCCATTAGCAGACACAATGTGTGCTAATAGGCATGGTGAACGTCTGAGTGCCACTGAGGCTAACCAAGGGGCCCTGGCAACGCTACTCCGCTAACTTTTCCAAAAATCACCATGGTAACATATCCTGCTCCATTGAGAATAAGGTGACAGAGGGCAAGTGGATAAACTTTGAGATGAGCTCGTGCACAAAAAAAGAAAAAAAGAATCAGTGCTGGTTTTAGAAAGAGTTATTTCAGTTCCTCTGTCCCCAGTGAGGATTCAATGATTTATAACGTGTGGCCTGCCTGATTTTTCAGTAGAGCCAGATCTGAATTTCATGAGCTCATAAATACCCCACATTATCATTCATTAACATTTTCCCACATTTATGCAGTCACAAAACAATATTACGGTTCTCATCGAAGGACAGGGTAGATCTAACCAGTAGTATGTGACAAAAATGCTGGATTTAAATCTGCATTCATTGGTTTCTTTAGTTTGACCAATTAGGGGCAGGAAAAGAAGCTGAAAACACAACATAGAGTGACACCTTTCACATTATCCATAGTCATTTATAATATTGGAATATTCAGCGGTAACATATATAAATCTGAGCAACTATTTGCCCAAAACTTGTCATTCTTTTGCTGAAAATATCTTTTTTGTAGAGATAATCGTTGGAATTTGGCACACAAATATTACATCTACAACTAATAATGGAAACAAAACTCCCATACATATGCACAATCTAAATAAAGTTTTGCATTATACTCAATATCAGCCACTAGCTTTTTTATTGAAACCAGTGTAAGTACCAACTAAATATAGAGTTGTGTAATAAAACACTGCATCATATTCCACGTAGGGCAGTAATAATTAGTGAAGCAGACAACTGTTAAATTGATCAACTTTTTTTAATAGAAGACCAGTCAAACCCTATTAATCACTGTGCTGGCACTGTTAAGGCCCATTTATGCACAACGTTAAATACGGATAGAGACTTCTGTCTGTGCTCCGCGTTCATTTCGTCCTAATTTTTGCACGTTTCCATAAAGCTTACGGATACGGGCCAAACGGAGCAGTACCACCGGAAACCGTGGGGGCAGTGTTGCTGTCGCTACCCGATACGTAGCTCTAGTGAGACACGAAGAAGAAATAACAATGGCGGAACTTTTTGAGGAAAGGTTGTTACGAGTTGGTTAGAAACTTTAAACACATTGTTTTGTCTTTTATGCAAGAGGTACATTGTCAATATCTCCTCCACAGTCGCCATGTTTGTTTTTGAGTTTGTTGTTGTCATAAACTTTTGACTCTGGGCTGCCCCCTGGTGAATGTATTGGTTAACATCCATGCCAACTAAAAGAACGCATGGAAGTATGTGAGCAGTGACGGTAACATTGTTTGAAAAGGACATGTACATTTTCGTATGTACGTTGAGCATAAATGGGCCTTTAGTCTCTTTATAGAAGTCAGCATAGGCCAGTAGTGCTTTTACCCTAATATCTACTTCTTGGTAGACCAATCAGAGCAAATGTAGCTTTTGCCTATGGTTTCCAGTGGAGCTGATCATCATGGAAGCAGTACATCAATGAACTAAAAGGTCTAATATAATGGGTCCAACATCTCAGCCTGCGAGGGTGTAGACCAAAGGACTACGGGGGGTATAATGGTGAATGTAACAGAACAGAATGTAATGTAACATTACCAACACCCAAAAAGCTCCAATCCCTTCATATCCCATATATGACAAATAGAAAAAAATCTTCAAGAGGGGATCAAAGTACAACCACTAGCTGTTCTTTTCCTGCCTGTAACATCATATTAGCTTTAAAAGCTCCCGACTGGGAGCATAGTGATCAGAGGAAAAGGTCAGCCATTCTGCCAGGACAAAGAAGAGAAGCCTCCAGCTGTGCTATTGTGGTTCTGACCGTCGCACAGGTACTAGGTATATGTGCCTCAGTTGTTTCCTTGTCAGCAAGATTGCCTCTTAGTCTTCAATCACCTCCGGGAAACTGTTGAGCTTCCTGGCTAAGGCTTCCGATGCTCAGTCGGATACTTTCCCCAAGCTCAGTAAAGGTCAGCAGGTAGACTATGAGCAGCACAGAATGGGGTACTTACAACAGGGGTAATTGAGCAGCACAATGTCGTCCAAGGCAATGTAGCCCTGCCGCTCCTCGGAAACAGTTGCTTCGAAGATGACCTGTGGAGACAATGGATAAATTAAATGACTACACACCATTACATCTTGAGTGGCAAGTAGATTGACAGTAGTAGGAATTTGGTAGGATGGGGTCCTGCCAAAGCCTGCCAAGAACAGGAAGGCTCAGGTGTTTGTATTAAATCTTCACTGTAAAGTTTTATATTGGCATTAAGACAGTTATCCGAAGTGTTTCTTGCATCTTTGGTCATTTTTGTTGTGTCATATTTTTTGCAGCTATATAATCACAACTATAATTTAATGTATTACCAGAACCTTTTTTTAAGCTCTTTAAAAACATCAACACGTATATATCAGGATTTAGTATAAGCACTTCAGCTCAGAATCAAAAAACAAGCACTCTCTGGAGCCACTTTTTTTGTACTAAAATGTCATATGGATCATACAGAGGAAACTATCAGAGAAGAGGCAAAGATACCAATTTCTACAACACTGGTCTGGACAGTTCTGAATGCCAAACTGCCAAAAGACAATTGAGATTGCAGTGGTGTCTCAGTATTCACCAACGGATCGCATAGCTAGGTATATATGTTCAAATCCATATAACCTTTAAGCCCACGTAGATAACAGACATGGGACCAATATCATATCCAAATCTCAGGTCAGATGTGCCATATCCCAATTATTAATCAGACCTTAACCACAGTAAATCCATGTTCTGACCTTCTCTTTAATCTAATACATAAACATAAAACATCTTGATGAATAATGTGCTTTTCCAAATGGGCGCCAAACATATGGTCAAACCCACTGATAGGACTATTACTCAACAGAACACAACATACATTGACTGTGATCAATGTCATTCACTCATTCACTATTCACTGCACACTGTACACTACAGGGAATTCTATTCATACAGTGTGTCAGGTGGCAAAATCAATTTTCAGACAATCCCCAGCTCATTCCTTTCATTCAGCAGACGACTAAATTAGCCTTTTTTCCCCTGTCTATGTAGTGCATGATAACGCTGTGTACACTACATGTTTCAGTAAATACACAAGACACAGTTGGTGTAGCTGGGCTGAGTAATGAAAGTAAACCGTATATACAGTTGTATGCACTTTTCACGTAACTTGCCCAACACTGGTTGTCAGACAGTTATTTGATTACCTATTTGGTGGTATGAGGTTTAAAATACAGTACATTGACAATATGCCAGAGCACAATATACATTAAATTGAGGCTTTACTACTTTGAATAATGGCCTTAAGCAAACATGGCGTATCCATGTTTTTTGGTTTTCAGGCTTTTCTGTATTAGTGGCAATTTGGATATATGAAAGGCCTTAGACATTCCAGTTTCCAGGTCATCAGTATATCATGGATGTTGACATCAACACTATTTACAAGTCAGTAACTGGTTATTATGGTAACATGGATTTGACATGAGGATTGTATAAGCCTCTATGAACCCACTGCCAGCCAGCCTTCAATCTCGCTTTATTTCGTCGTCACTACTTCTGTCTGCGCTGTCACAACTATATACTTTATGTTAGGCAATGACTATGGCCTAGACAGTTATGACTCCCTGACATTCTTATACAGTCAAGAGAATTTTATAAGCATTTAGACACCAAATTGTTCCATTCCATTCAATATTAGTCTCTACTGCTTTTGAACACTTTTGAAAAAGCCACAATACTCATCATAGTGTAGTCAGTCTTAATCATTAATCATTATCACTCTTTATCATGTTATACATAACAGGATGTTTACAAATGAGTGCACACAATCATCAAGGCAACAGACTCAAGCCCTCAGGAACACCACTGGGCTTTGAAGTCAATTTGACATAGTGGCAAAACTGTGTAAAAACAATAACATGATGGTATTTGGGCCCAAAAAAGCCTTTTTCCCATAGACTTACATTGTGAATGAGACGTCTGTAAATCAGGAGACATTTTTTTGAGCTCATTAAAAGAGCTGTTTCACGATCAGAATTTGATCCATTTAGTCCAATCACATTTCAAAAACGTAGAGGAGTTGCACAAGCGGCTGAACCGAATGTAGCCAGTTTAGCCAGCCAAAGTGTGCTTGCTCTGTGGGCCCCACAGATGCAGAAGCTATGTGGAAAAAGTCAAACTCTTTTGGCTTCATGTGCCACTGAGCAACTCTCTTAGGCATGATCGGGGCCCCGCCTCCAATGTTGTATCCAGTTCTCTTTATACATCCATGAACAGACTTCAGAACATGACATTTGAAGAACGACTCCACCTGCATTCCTTTCTGCAGCAGTGATGTGGGTAAGAGCACTTCGGATTTGAATACATATGGAACACTAATGTGAAGCTACAGAATATGAAAACTTCAAAAACTCGCCCTTTAAGATAATGGATTTCTAAATAACTGAAATAATCTAAATACATTTAATTAAAATAAAGTTATTAATTAGACTGTAATAGTGAATCTAAGCAGTATCCTTTTACCTCACCAAGCCTTAGAATACAATATAAAGCAATAAATCCCTATCTCCTTCTGTACTGTTCATTTTATGAATTCATGTGGCAGCTACAGGGGTCCTTAAACACAAAGCCTAGATATTCACTCTCTCATCTAAATGAGATGGGCACACGCAGTGCCTGAAAATGAATAAGGAGGCCTCCCAGAGTGGAAACAAGTCATTCTGGATTACTGAGTAGTAATTACAGTCAGCAGACCTCCAACCATTCCCACTACAAGTAATTCCTCACTACTACAATCTGACAATCTCTGAACTTGAGGGTTGAGTGCATTAACAGCAGGTTAAAATGAAAGTCGTAACTGTACACTACAACTCTATAAACAGATATCTGCATATCAATGCAGAATATGTATAGGTAAGGGAAGAGATTTGGTATTAGAAGCATTCTGGTGTCTGTTTGTAGTCCAACTGACCAATCATGTGTAATGAATTAAATTTAGGCAGAAGGAACACATGAATATAGACAAAATACAATGAAATTAGGACTACATGAACATGTTTATATGCAGGTTATCAGTCTGTGTGGGGAGTGAAGGAGGTGGAACACAATGGCCGAAATGACAAGTGGACCTAATACACCTAAAAAGTATTGATGTTTGGGTATTGTGTAGAGAAACATTCAACTCCAACTCCATTCTCACGTCTTGAGTTGCTAATCTGACTGTATACAATGACCAGCAGACGAAAGAGTCATGGCCCAGACATTTGGTGTAGCCAGCAGCCCCGAAACATTGGCCATTGCCCAAAGAGACTAAATCGTCATCAGACAATAGGTGATAGGTTCTGAGACTATACATCAGACTTGTGTTAGTGTGTGGCAGCAGCGCCACTCTAGTGACTACCTCTACTTATCTATGCCAAAGCCCAGTGGAAGTCAGACTGTGACCGTGCACTCGATTGCAATGTTGACAATACATCAGGCTTTAAGTGCCTAGGGCCAATCAATACCACAAAAGGCCTCGGCAGATGGATACAGACTAAGGCTTTCTTTCCACTAATTTATTTTTATTTTTCATTCCTATGTCGGGCCATTAGAGACGTCTGACCGATTAACTCTTCAATTCATCACGCGTCAACGCACCCACCGCCATCGATTCACTCAGCTCCACACTTTTAGCCATCATTAAGCTCCTCTGCATCTGCCCTCACTTATAGAAAAGTGTGTTTGAGTATGACAGCACCAGGAACTGAGGAATAACCTTGGCATCAGATAGCTGCACACAAGCTATGATAGAAACGTCTAAAGTAGAATAATTAGTTTGTAAAGCAGGGCACTACAAATAAGACAATTTGCTCTGTGCATGAACGGTAGAGTTGGATGGATGGAGGTGGTACGGTAGCCAAGAGAGCTCAACTCATTGCCGCTTAACAAAAACATTTCCATGGGACACTAAAAAACTGATGCCTGGGCGCACAAGTTGTTGTCCATATTGGACATGCAGTACCCTACTTTATGACATAATGCTGTATGTTGTCCTATAAAAATATACACTTGGTATGCACTAGTTATACACTATTGTATCTACTATACAGTACACTAGATATGTAGATACAGTACAGTATACAGTGCTGTATTGACAATAAAATCTGAATCATGCAATCTGAATGTTAAAACTGAAATAGTGTGTCTTAGCACAGCAGTCAGGTATCCATATGAACACTTAGAGGTTTCCCCTTCAAATGTGCTGTCAAAGTAAGTGATGGGGGCAAAATATGTGGTCAAAAATGCATTTAAAAGTTGATGTGAAGCTTATACGAGGCTTCAGCTGTCTGAGTTATGCATATCAAGTGGATCTACCACATTTACAGGTTTTTTAGCATCAAATTCCCTACTTGTGTTTACTTGGACGGCTGAGCCTCACCTGTTGAGCTGTGGTGAAGTATAGTAACAAAAAGAGGGACTTTGGCACTAAAAAGACTGTAATGTTGAAACATATCTACTGGTTTTGACTCATTTGGACGGCTATTAGCCTCAGATCAACTTTTAAATACATTTTTGCACAGAAGGAGGACTGTCGATCATCACTTACAATGCAATACATTATAAAGGGATCTTCTAATGGTCAGTATGAACAGGAGGAATGAATGGTTGCCTATTACCAATATCAATTTTCAGCATTTTTTTCCTAGATGATGGTCATGTGTTGCACATTTGCTTATATGAAATTGAGCATTCACAGCAACGTTGCTCTGAAAGATATATTAAAGGTTGTATAGAGAGAAATAATAGTGAAGGATGAGCAATAGTGAAGGAACACCTTGCATACAGTAGGACGAGATAGACAGAGGAGTTTGGAAGCTGAGGCCAGTTGATATTGTTTGTCATGATGGGGCGAGGCCTCATAGCATCTTTAATATTTGATAGGAAATTTTCACCTTATTCCAATACTCACACAAGTAGGCAAGGGAGGGGAAAAAAAATCAATTTCTGCAAACATTATAAAAAGATGGATTTGGGCAATAGAAAATGTCCAGTTCCAGGTGATGCCATTCTCCAACCTCCTCTCAGCCTCTCTTAGGCTTTTGCTGTGACAAAAAAGGAGCAACAATGGGAGGCCTGTAGCACTGCAAAGACACAATCTGTGATGTGTGAATCAAGGTTTGGTTTACCAAGACCAGCAGGGTGCCAATCTCCCAGGATGGAGCACAGTGTTATTGTCAAAAACACACACACACACACACACACACACACACACACACACACACACACACACACACACACACACACACACACACACACACACAAATCCAGATCAGGATGTGAGGATGTAAAATCCAGCATGTTCTGGCATAAAAACGGCCACTGTAAACAGTCAGGGGGATGGAAGCAGCTGGACAGTCATATTTGATATAAAAGCATGGAAGCATTTTAATATGCACCTCCTGGAGCACCGTGTTTGGCTCATAAAATTCAGTGCTGGAGAACTCATAGTGTACATTAACAAAATCCATACTACATCCCAGGAGGCCTTGCAGTGAATACATAAAATCACAAGTGGTAGCAGTAAAAGGGATTCCATTAAAAACAAGATTTGCACAGCACTTAATATTTTTAGCTTTTAGCTTTCATTAAAGAACTGCAGAAATTATTTATGTGCGTGCACTAATGATAAAGCCCTCAATTGATATGTGGACGCCATCAATTTTCATGAGGGCTTTAATTAATTTAACGACTAACACACAATCGCTTGAGGAATGTGGTGAACAAAAATTGCAACAATGTTCCCTTAATTGATTTCCTCAGCTCAAATGAGGCCAACACTATTGATCATATTGACAATGTGGCAGTAAAACATTGAAATATATGATGTGCAATTGCGCCTGCCATCTTCTCTCTGGAGGCTGAAGAAATATGGGGAGGTGTACAGTAGCTCCACTGCAGTGTGCTACCAGAGGACAAGACAGCATATGCTGAATGTTTTCTTTTTGCAAGTGTGTGTGTGTGTATCAGCCTTTAGTTAACAACCCATGGGTTTAGTATCTAGCTGTACACATGTGGTAAAGCCACACCAGAGAAGGCAATGGACACGGCAATGTAATCTTATTACAACGACAAAAAAAAAAAAAAAAAAAAAAAAGTCAAAGCCTTTTCACCTTGGTAGCAGGGTCGTAACCAAGACATAAGAAATATAGAGGGCCCCCCCACACCACCACCACTGCCTCCCACACATAACTGGACATGCCTGTTGTCATCATCTCACTGATCGCAGCCATCAATCCAGACCAAAGTGAAAAGTAACTAAATTTGTCACTGGGGCCCTCTTCGAAATAAGGATGCTCAAGGGGTCTTAAAAGTTGTCTAATATAGCTGCGAAGTCACTAAACTGCTAACACTGTGCACTCAATGAGTTTTCAGGATCACACATCAAACGGGTCCTTGTGGAGCCCTTGGCCGGGGCCCTCAAGTTGCACTGAGAGCTTTGGAAGGTCTCAATCATGATCAATTACCAAAAGTGCTTGATATTCTTGTCAAGTTCTTGGAAGCCAATTTTTCATTCTGGCCCACATCATAACAAACATTACAATGTGCTAGTGTGACACCTGCTGGTTATATGTAACATCGACAATGTCTCCAAAGTAGCTTATTGGCTCAGTCATCAGTGCAAACTCTTAAGAACACATATTAACATATCATTAAAAAGGTGAACACTAAATACTACATAGGACTGATATGAGTATGTGTAGCAGTTTTGCGAATCATTCAAAGTGCTACTGCAGAGGATCCTAAATATTGGCACCAATGATGAGCTGGGGACGTATTCGTTTCTGTAAGTAAGGAAAGTATCTTCATATAGCACCTTTCTTGTTCCTGTGTCTGCATCATGTAAAAGGGAATTCCAGCAATTTTAGACATAAAGGTCAGTTCACCCATCACGGGTACAACCGTGAATGTGTCATTTCTGAATGTCTGAATATGTCATTTCTGAATGTCTGAATGTGTCATTTCTTCTGGGGCTCTCTGGGATCTTTGTCAAGACTGAGAATAGGATATATCAAAAAAACACTATTACAAATTGGTTCATGGAGTTTCAAAGACATCGTCCTATAACACAGGCATGAAAGGAAGGAAGGGGTACCATTAGTTACATTATGAGAGATGTAGGATCCAGCATTTTGAGTCCAGATATCTTATCTCTGCTCTATCAGTTTTCACTATTTGTTTTAAAATCTGTCTCTTGTGATTCCCCACATTAAATGGAAGACTAAATCACTGGTGTGCTCCTTTAATAGCTAAGTTGACCGTTTGAACAATACGCCAATACTTTAATTTTAATGTCTCGAAACAGATCGTTCAACCTTGCCATCACTAAAACATTGCATGAACCAGAAAATGTTATTCTTTTTTATAGCATACAGTACAATGGACATCTGAAATCCAAAAATATTGGCAAAGAATTTCTTAAAACCTCCTATCAGGCAGAGCCTAAATACAAAAGGCCAACAACATCTCTGATCACAGTCCAACATATCTCTGTAGCAGTCTGTCTTTCCTGAAGGGGTGTTGATGCTCACTGATTAGTAGATTTATTTTTATTTTTAATCTCAACCGACACTACTAACAGTACCAGCAGCAACAGCAGCAGCAGCAGCAGCAGCCGCCCACACACCCAAAAACACACACGCATGCACACACTTTCTCCTCCTAGCCCCCTCTTTTGAAGTGGTGGTGCTCTCCCTGTGTGGATCTGTCCCTCTGCGGCCTGCAGGGGCTGATGTGTTGGCTTGGCAGTGCTTGGACAATGATCTTTATCGATGGGTCTGGATGGATGAACGGAGCCCTATGGGGGCCTGGGTTGAGCTTTGAGTCGTGGCTGTGGGAACTGTGGGGAGGTTGTTCCCAGGGGGCAAAAAAACAAAAAAGAAGAAGCAGAAGAGAGGAACACTGAAGAGAAGCACCAAGCCTCACTCCCAGCTGAATCCTGTCCCTCTCCAGATGGCATATGTAGACATTTTGTTCCTTCCGGGGCTACGCTCAAGCCTTCTTGACTCATCTACTCAGCGTTACCTGCTTCATTAACTGCTGCCGATCATCCATGTTTATAGGACAAATAAAGCAATCTGTCCTGTGTGTACACGCCTTTAGAGAACAGTGCCTTGTCATCACTCAGGCAGCTTGGACATACATCACCAGGGTAGTAGATTACATTGCTTATGCACGCCTGTCCAAACGGTAAACACTGCGGCTCTAAGCAAACTCCCCGCCCGGGCCCGATATGTCTTGATTCGACACCTCAGCATCGCCTTCTGAGATCGCCCACGTATACCACCTCCACCTCCTGCTACGGGTGCGTGGCAGGCAAACTTTCTAACGTCCCCACAGAGGGAGAGGTGGGGGAAGAGAATCATTATTTTAAATCAGTTTGGCTGTTTGCGAGAGTCGCCCAGGACAGGAGAGCTGAGGATGGTAAAGTGCAGGCTGTCCTCATTGATCTACGCAGCCCTCTAATCTCATTAACCGCCTCTTGATTTATTGAGATGGGGCCGAGAGCGCGCCAAGGTTATGGAAGCAAACACCCGGCCCCGCTTTCCACCCGCCTTTGCATCGAGGGTCGCGCGGAATTGAGGTCAATTGACTGTTTCGGCGGACCCACACTCCCACAATCCCTTACACCAGCCATTGCCTCCTCATTAACGCCTGTTTTTGGGGAGGAGGGCGGGGTTGCGTAGGAGGCAGCAGCTTTGGTGGGAAGAAAGAGAGCATTAGGGGATAAATTATCAGCCGTAATGAGGTGAGGCAGGGCCGCATCCAGTCATCAGGATCTTACAAGCGGCCACAACGGCGCTAATAATGCAGCACCGGCAACACAGGCGTCAAACAGGGCTATTGATTACACTGCAGCACGCAGGTAAATTGACCAATAAATAAAGATACAATGCAAACACACGCCCACTGTAATTACACAGCTATTGAGCCGCTGCAGTTTATGACACGGCTACTTCTCGGATGCGGTTTCAATGATGGGGAGGATGATAATAAAGCCGCTGAAGATGACAGCAGTCACGGTTCAGTGTTTGGTGACATCTCAATGGAGCAGCTGGTGGTTTAGTGCCTTAATAGGCTATTGTAAGTGATATCTGATATACTCTTCATAGATGTAAAGCAAAAACCTTAATGACTAAGTTATTAAGGACTACGTTTTTGTAATTAAATTAAATAATTTGTTTTTTAAATGTATATCTTATTATCGTTCAACCCTTCCATCATCTTAATTAACTCCACCATGGGACTGAATGCTGTCTGCAATCAATCTAGAGGTGTCATATTCGGCACATGGCAGGTGGACACCAGCTGATAAAACCGCAACTGCAACGATTACGTTCCTTACATATTCATGCATTCATTACTTTTTGACAACTGATTAATCATTTATCCAATGAAACATCACATATAATGAAAAGTGTCTATCATGATTTGGCCCCAGAAGCCACGCGGAAGACTTATTTGGCCTGAATAGTGAATGAATAGCGTATCAAATATGAATTCATTTCAATAAATGAAACCGAGAAAGGCAAGAAAAGGTGTTTTATGTATGCATTTGTGAAGCAGCATGTGTCAGAGCTTTACTGAATAAATGACAAAAGCTACAAATGTATTATTGATTGAATTTAATCATCTGTTATTTCTACACGTGTTAAAACAGAACATGGAACATGTGCCTTCAACTTGTTTAAAAGCACTTTTGACAAAGCTGGGCTGACACAAAAGTAAAGGAATGAATCACACAACTAATTAATTTTGTTTGTGAGTAATAACTAAAGAGATATAATTATTTTTCAAGGAAATTCTTACATTTTTTAAGCAGCTTGCCCAACACTGTTTCTGAAAAAAATGGTACATGGATGCAACAGTTGGCATAACGATGGTAACGACTCCTGTTTATGAAGAAGTCACAGATTACTAGCAAAATCAAACCAAATCCATTCTATTTAACCCTCCTGTCAATTTTGACCCAGGAGGATGACAGGCATTGTCAAAAATGAGCTATACTTTCATTTAAATGAGGCCTACTGACCATTATTTTCAAAAATGTGTGTAAAACCTGTGGTAATAGGTTGGAATGAAGTTTGCTAAAAAAGTCTAACACAAAATTGGGTGATAATTCTTGATTCTGTATGTCAAAAGACGACCTTCCACCTTGGTGTTGGCAATAGACCTGTCACTACTTTTGTCAATATATTGTCTCAGAAATAATCGTGATACACGATATTATGGTCATTTGAAGATCATTTTATACCACTGATATAATGATAATATAATAGCATAATAATGCAAGGGGGGTGTGTGTGGGGTGGGATTAGAGAGTGAGTGCTACACTTCTGCAGTCTCCACTCAGGACGTACATAGTGAGGAATGGAGGACACTACTTGCTTAGCCAATGTAACATGAATAGCCTCTTAGTTGCTAATGTGAAGTGTGGCAATATTGAGGTAAAGCAAAAAAGTCCACGTATCATATAATAAGTCCATATATAGACATGATGATGTTGATAATTACGTCATGGTACAATAAGTCGATAACGTAATTATTGTGACAGGCCTTGTTGGCAATGATCTCATATATAGCTCACCTGGTATTCACTGGGCCAGAAAGTGCTGACGGCGAGCTCCACTTGGTGCCACTGCCGGCCCTGGGAGCCCGAGATATTCCACACGGCGCTGCCCTTGGAGCCTCCATTGACCCGGATGAAGACCTGCAGGTCCCCGGGGCTGTGGCCGTCGCGGCTGTACAGGAAGTAGCTGAACTGGATGCAGTGGGTGTCGTTCTCACTGAGCGGAAGCAGGAGCAGCTGAGCCCGCTGGCCTCCGAAATGCTGCGAGGAATTGACCATCATGAAGGACCCTGGAGGAGAGGGAGGAAAAGAAGGATTATGTAAAGGTTTTAAATATATCGATTCAAGTACTCCTCATTTCTGACATCTTATTGAGATTACTTGAACTGATTAAGTGTAGTTTGATAGTTTTGTCCAAATTCAGCAGATTGACCTTGTCTGCAAAGTAAATCCTCTTCTAAAAAACCTCACATACACTTCATAAATAGAAGCCATTTCAGCATTTTCACCTGCCAGTCGGCGTTGAGGGGCCTGAAATAAAAAACACAAGAACCCTGAGAACGTCTGTCTTCTTTTTTTATTTTTAAAACCCCCAAAAAAGAGCCAGACAGCCAAAGTTGACAGGCTCAAGGTTGTTACCCAGAATATCTGCTCAATCCTGTCTCTCTGGCTATTTGTCTGTATTTGGTCTGTCTCTGCTTCTCCCTGCTTCCCACGTTCACAGGGCTTCCATCAGTTTTTGCAGCGCTGCCTCAGATCTAGTCTTTCAAAGCAGCGACGCTGGGTGTCAGATTGGGCTTTCTTTTTATTTTGGACTGAGGTTCACATTCACACTGCTGGCTCCTCTCATCCCTGCAACCCAGCAGAGATCTCCTGACCATGAGAAGAATGTCACAATGGAGGGAGGGGAGCTAAAGGAGGAGGGGGAGGTTTGCCTTTTACTGTGGCCTTCACAGCAGTAGGAAACTCAATTTAAAGGGGAAAAAAAGACTGGCTATGTTTGCTTTTGTTACCTTTTAGATACCAATGTAACACTAAAAACAACACATTTCATTACTAGATCCTGGAAAACAGTCATATATTAAAAATGCCACCGTTAAATCCATCCATTTTTATTCATGTTTGTTGAGAGATCACAATGTCAGATTATGATCACCACCTTTATATAATGTTTTTTTTACAGCCTGCTTGATGTGCAAACTCAGGGATGAGTCCTCAAAGACAGACTTTCAGGATCAAGAATGTGAGCGTAACAACAGTGTGACTGAAGTCGATGTAGACGTCAAACTAGATAATAATGACATCTACTGTAGCTCTTTTTTCCTACAGAGTTTTAATGCACTTATTGTACGCTGTGAGCATGTACAGTAAAAACAAAAAAAGCTTATACACAACTCATAAATCAATAAACAATAACTAAACTTTAACAACACGTGTCTGGGATTTTGATTTAAGGAGGAAAAGTTGGTGGTAACTAACCGAATGAAACTCTAAACACAAGCAAACCTTGGATGGCGAATGTTTGCGGGGCTGCGTGCACTTTCCCCCCTCAGGGACGCAATTTGTGTCAAAATCCCCTTAATCTCAACATCATTACTCCGTCAAAGCGGAATGCGCCGACATCAAACGCTATAAATCAGTGGAACCCCTTCGCAAATATGGATGTTTCTCCACGAATCTGTGTGGGATCGGCATCGGTAAATCCACTTTGAAAATCAGGAGATAAAAAAAAATCAAACTTGAAATATTTGGTTCAGAATCATCATCATTGATTTTTTCCCACAGAAAGTTCTAACAGCTACCTCTATGTCTGTGTATAAAGCAAAAACACAGCATGTAACTCCATGTAGCAGATTCACAAGAACAACACTGCATATACAATGACCATAAAAGTTTAAAATCAATAAAACTGTATCTGTATTTTTGGTAGTTTGGCACAATCAATACTATTTTTTTGCCATCACTAAGGTTCAGAATGTCCCATCAGATAGAACATCGACAATATCCTTGATCCATACACATATACATTTTTGTGCTGTACTGAAAAGGGTTCGGTTAACAGTCTGTAATGATTTGGTACCGCTAACGCTAGCTTCCTACCGTTGGTTTATTAGTGCTAGCTTCCTAACTCGTTAATCGTGTTTTCCGGTAAGTACGCAACAGTGTTTGACTTGAGACAACACTAATTTGTTGAAATTTGCGCACTACACAACTAAGTACATAGTGTATACAGTGTACTAATAGAAGTGTATTAACAGAAGCATGTGATTTGAGACACTGTATATATCATGTCTGGGTGACATACATAAAGTCATAAACCTTTCAATGAAGGGAAGAATAAACTGAAAGTATTGTGAGACATATGTAAAAGGAGCATATTGGACAAATGGAATGTTTTTATCCTCTCATGGATAGGATGATATATAACTGGTTTCCACTTTTGGAAAATGTCCAACCCTGGCAGGCAAATGCTTTTCAATGTTGAAGAAAGAAATGCAGCAATAAAGAAAAACACGAGGAAACAGAAAGGAAGGCAATAAGCTGTCCGTGTTTATTACCTTGGACTGCTTAAAATGGCCTTGGGGATCACATAGTTTCCTCCCTAACTTCTAATCTCCCAATCATTATCATCATCATCATCGTCAGGTCGACTCTTTGATGTTGCCAGCAGGAGGGAGAACGTGGACTAATTACACGTATAACCTTCACATCCAAAGTAATGCTTGAGATGTCCAGGCAGGATGAGCAGAAGACAAGGGAACATGGGTAGTGTAGTTGCCTAGGTACTGTAGTTGAGGGAGAGCGCAATCAGAGCCCTCCCTCCTACCATTAATCATACCGACACGGTTATTAGGCCGTAATGGCAACCGAGGGAATGCTTAAACCAGAGAGATGGCTGTAATACTACAGCGCTGACATGCCAGACACATATCAGCACACAGACATTCTTCTCTCAAACACACACATACACACACACACACACACACACACAAATAACAGGCTCAAAAGCAGACGTATATCCAAGTCCTGTTGACCTTCCATAGAGAGAAAAGTGGCTTCTTCTTCCAACGCTTCCTCTCTGTCCTCAATCATTCCACTTCTTCTGTCATTTCACTTTCTTTTCTATTCTATTCTTTCTCTACCTCCACCAGCTCCAACTGATGCAGATGACTTCAAATGCATTTAAATAAACAATCTTACAAAAGGTACAAATAGCAAGTGTGCCATCAGTTTTCCGTTTAGTTTTAAATAAAGACAAACCAGAGCATGAAGGAAATATATCAGTAAAGCTATTTCATTAACAGGTGATGTATAGACTCTTTTTTTTTTATCAAGAATAAGAGCCGTTTCGGGAAGTAATTGGCGCTTTAGAGTTTAGAGTGTAGCCAATCGGAGACAATTCTTTTATTCTGTAATGTGCTCTTGAATAAAAAAGAAATACTCCTCTGAGTGCAGCTATTTACTTTTAGGGGAAGATGTGGAATGAAGTCAATTATACTAAGTGTGGTTTTGTTTTATCAAGTAATTTTTCAGGTCTCAACCCGTGACGCAGTTGCATCATTTGGTATTCAAAAGAGAGTTACCAGGAGTGTGGTTTAATGTACAGCCTGGAGTGCCCAGTCAGCAGCTTAGCTTAAGGATTACAGAAAGACTTTTGATTTCTTTCATCATCAGGAATGGACAGTCCCTCGGTTAAGGGAGATAGAAGGAACAGACCAAAAAGCCCGGTCAGATCCATGGACAACCTGAATATAAAGAGATTTAAAATGCGTGTCACAAAGCCTCTCTGACCACTGTCCGTTCCCCCGACTCCCTCGGCTCCGTCTTCCTGCCCCGACCCCCCCTCCAAAAGCACAGATGAGACGTCAAACTGCCAGAAATATCCTGTGATAACAAGCAGCTGCTGTCCTTTGAGATCTCGCTATATTCTTGGACAATGCTGATATTTTTTCTTTCTCTTTTCCCTCACCTGCTCGCAGGCAAAGCCGGGCAGACTCTGGCTTAGTCCACCCCATCATCCGCCTCCCCCCCCCCCCCCCCCCTCCCTCCATCCACACCGCCGCCACTGCTGCTTTGATGTGCCAGTTCTCGGGGGGGCTCTGTGGCTAAATTGCTTTTTCTTCAGCTATGAGCGCTGGACCCCCTCATTGTTGGAGGGCAAGTCTCCAACTGTCCTCATGACAGGATTGCATTGGGGAAGATTGAGGGTGGTGGGAGAGGGAGGGGGTTTGTGCTGTGAAAAAACAGTAATGCAGTTTTTTGTTGTTGTTTTTTGTCATTATATTTGAATATGTTACCCTTACCCTATTTGGTAAAACTAATATAAACACAACCTCTACAGTATTGTTAGTACTTATGTAAGGCTCCAGTCTTCCTTAGATTCAGCTGAAGCCACCTAGTGGTGGAATGAGCACATAACAAGAAAATAAACTACTTTCTATGCATATGCAGTTTACATAAAACTGTGAAATTAAGCTATTTTCTTATTATTGTATTTTCTTAAATTATGAATCGTATGTTATATATAAGTTTTTAAATGTTATATTTTGAAGCTGTGTGTGTGTGTGTGTGTGTGTGTGTGTGTGTGTGTGTGTGTGGTCTGTCATAGGCCATTTTTGGGGACAAATTTCAGACTTAGGACTAGTTAACGGGACAGCTTATTTCAGAATGAGTTTGAGGTCTGTTTACATTCAATTTCTCAACAGTGTTAAATCTTGTAAAAATAAGATAATTAATCCAATATGTAATGATATAATGCATTTTATTACCCATTGGTCTATTACAGACAACATAATTTACAATTATTGCTATATGAAGTGAAAGGTAATATATTATTCCACTGATGGTGACAGCCAGCCTGCAGTAACCTGCTCTCTAACACTCTACAGGTGAGGCTGATTTTATTGTGTCCTCTTGGGGTCTAAAACTCCACAATATGCTGAACTTAACAAACACACTTTTGACATATTATCACTTTATAAAGTTCTTGGAGTTATAAAGTTGTTAGGTTAGCAAACTATTGCCTATCTACACAGCCAGCTGAAACAGAACACTATTAGCATGTATTTGGAGTTCTGTTCATCTGGCCAATGTAAGTCCATGTGTGTTATGTATGTAATTTAAGTAGTTCTGTTTTGGTCTCCATCAACTCCTCAGAAAAATATCTGGCTGTTTAGTTGATAAATGCTAGTTGTTAACTAGTCTGCAGTTTGTTTCTGAACAGGTAGTGTACAGTGGCTTTATCAGACATTTTTCTAATGATAACAACTTGTTGCTGCATCTGGAAACGAGGCTGAAACACTGAAACTAAACAGTAAAGTTTCTGGGCAAAAAACACAAAACAACGAGCTGAAAGATGCCTAAACGCTCATTAAAAACTGCAGAGCTGGATGATTATTCTCTCTGGATTCATCTCTTTGAGTCATATCTCCCACATCGCACATCATTTGACTCATGGCTCATATAAAATATTGATTATGTAGGAAGTGAGTGAGAGATAAGCAATCAGCTGCTAAAGGCTAGCACGCTGGCTTTGAATTCTTCAAGAAACAGATTCAGCATCACTTTTCATTTTAGCTTGAAGCAGTAAGTCAACGTGATTGATGTAGTAATTAGAAACGTGATCAAATTCATGAAGATATTACCGACTCTGATAACCTTACTCAACATCCTTGAGGACAACCTATGCACAGAAACACCTAATGTATACACACACAGACACACACACACACACACAGCTTGATGTAAAAAAAAAAAGACACCCAATGCTGAGAAATTCTCCATAAATCCATAAAAGCTGATAAGGCTCCATCTATTTCTCCCATGACCCTTCCAAGGGCGAGGGAACATGCATTAAGAGATTAGGGGACGGCCTTGGCTCCCTGAATTCATATCAGAATGTGGGGTGGGAGCCTGAGTCATAGGTCTGCCCGCTTTTATCACACTTACACTAAGAAAAAAAAAGTGAGTGCAGGCAAAAGTGGAAGGAAGGAGCGCGGCAAGACAGAGAGGGAGAGAGATAGCGAGGGCTTTTATCTCTGTTTGTCTCCGTCATTTTTCGTTAGCTTCCCTCCGCCGCCATCAATAATGTTTTGTATAACCGAGGCGGCCCTATTTTACACGATGACACCAGCTTTCTCTGGGAAAAGGCCAAGAAAACCTGATGCATTTTAATCAAATGTTGTATCTAACATTTTTCCAACTCCCACTACCGCCTCCACTCACCGAGCACAACGGTGAGCACGGTCTGCTTTCTGGTGGTGTTGATCGAGATAGCGTGATTGTCAAGAGAGAGAGAGAGAGAGAGAGAGAGAGCGAGACTATTTTCCTCGACTCTCCTCCTCCTCCTCTTCCTCCAGGGCATCTGGAGAAGGTCATGCAAGATTTTCAATTTGGACTCCTGAATTTGCTCTTTCTGTTCTTCATTTGCTTTTTCTCTTTTATTCTTTTTTTTTTTTTTTTTTTTTAATATTGCAACCCGGGGCCACGGTGACCTCTGATGATATTGAACGTGCAAGAGAAGTGAAGTGAGGCGAGTGTAGATGATTGGGGAGAGAGAGCACAGATTGGTCTCGCTGTTTGCTCCTCTTTGTATCTCTGGCTGTGGTGTGTATCTGTGTGTGTGTCTGTGTGTGTGTGTGTGTGATGTGTTTGGCCTGGTGGGGGAACACTAGGGGCCGTGGCTTGTTTACTGGTGCCAAAAGGCGATGCAGATTTTGCCATTTACAAAGTGACACAGTGCTTACGGCGTGCAAATGGGAAATCTGCAAACCAACAGCAGCTGGTCATGAATGCGACACTGACGGAGCCTGAACGCCCCGCAAACAATACGACGTCTGACTGCAGCTGACAACTCGAGGCTAATGAATTCCCCAGGTGAGACTCGAGAGCCCGGCAGACAACCTGGAGATCGCCGACAACAACAACAACAAAAAAAACACAGAGTCATTATAGTGTTTCTACGTTGACGCTTCCATGATGCACAGATTAGCATCGCATACAGAGTGAGATGTGCCAGCGGTGCTGACTCTCATTGTCTATGCAAATGCTGCATTACATGTACAGCAGTGGAGTAATAACTGGGCTCCTGCTCCTGCTGCAGGACTACATACATATACATGATTACTGCCTGTATGCTTATGTAATATTTAAGGAGCTGAATACAGATCAGAGAGAAGTTTCTACAGTCCAGAATCAATGGCAACTAAATCTCTATGTACACAGTGATTGAGGAACTCCTGCTGTTTGGGGATTATTCAATAAGATCGCAGCTCTTTAGCAAACTTGGATTGGAAACTGTAATCCACACATAAATATAAGATTTTTACCAGATTTGTACTGTTATTGAATATTAAATGCTAACATTTTTGTTGATTAGGCTCATTGGTTTTCAGAATATTTTATTCATCCCCTCCATTGATTAAGAAGTCTTTATAATCTTTTTATTCCATTCTGTTATTTTATTTGTTTTGATGTTTTAAAATTGTGTTCTACTTTATTTTATGTAATTTTATTATTATTATCATCATCAGTCTATATGCTTTTATACGTTTTAGTCTAGCTTTTATCAAACTTTTATTTAATTTATACTTTTGTCTTTCTCTTATTCATTTATTTTTCTTATTTATTTCACTTAATTTATTTACTTTTTAAAAAGGTTTTTATCATTCTTATTTTCTCTTGCGTACAATTTCTTTGCAATTTTTTATTTTTTATTTTTTCCACTGGAAACTCTCAGCTGTGAGATGATTTCTGTCAAATTGAATTTTCACAGGAGGTTGCAGGAAATTCATACTTCTTTTCCCGAAAAAACTATATCTACAACAGAAATAGTCATAATGTACAAAGTATAGGAGATAAGTATGAGTTGAGACGTAGGTTAACAAATACCAGCATTTGTCCAGTAATGCTGTAAAAAAAATGGGTCCTCCTCACAGTTGGGTATTGGTAATCAATACCTTTAAGGTACCGAGTACCGATACCCAGCCCAGTATCAGCCCAGTATCACTTTAAGTGTACTTGGATTGGTACTGGTATTGTAATTTTTTTTAACAATACTCAGCCCTATTCAGTTGTCATGGAGATGGTTCTGTTGCCCTGTCAGCTCAGTAGTTGGCTTATTAGTTAATTATTTGACAAAACACTCTAAAATTAATGTCAACATACAAGATGTTTCAAAGTACTATTTCCAAGGTTATGAAAATCCATAACTCCATATGCTAATGATGGTCAAAAGCCTCGGAAATAGGCTGGGAAATTGGGTTAGGATTGTTTTGTCAAACATCTATGTTAATTTGAATCGAGGAAGTGAGCACTAATTAGCTGATTAAAAGCAGCTGATGTGTAAAGGTGACAGCCCATACAACTTGTGATTCAGTGTTTCACAGACATGTGGTACAGTATGCCAGTTTGTCAAATAAAGGAAGAAAAATCAACCCCTCGCCATGTTCCTAGCACTATTCCTGCAGCCTCAAACCAGCCTCAACATTTACTTCCAAAAATACAATCACAGCAGTGTTTCAGGAGGAGAACACGGCAGGAGAGAAATTTGATTGGCAGTCTGTGGCTGATGACCATGAAAAAAGTTCAATTGTGGTCAATTTCTCTCACCGACTAGCTTTTTCACCACCCACACTTCACCACAGTTTCCCTCAAAGTGGTGCTCAGTAATAAAACATGGACTTCTTGCTTGCAGAATGGATTCAAGTGGACTGATTGATTCTCCCAAAAATAAATCTAATCCTGAGCCTAACCTAAACCCTTATAGCTGTTCCTAGGATCAGAGTCCAGACCAGCTCAGAGAGACGTGAGTGTATGGAAGTGAGCTTGGGATGCAGGGGAATCTTCTCAGTGGCAGAAATCTATAGTGTATCAGCAGCTGTGCGGTGACAACATGTGGGCTGACTTTCCTCCCTCATACAACTACCAGCTCTCCACCCTGCTGCTGCATTTTGATATATATCACCCGCCCTCAGCCTCTTCATCGAACTCCTGTGATTTACTGTTTGTTTCATCTCAGCATCCCTGAGGCCTTTTTGGGGGTGCTGGTGTGCGCTTGGCTCTGCTCTTCATGCCAATATTTCTCGGTCTCTCTGCCCTATTTCTTCTAGGTTTCCCTGGTCATTTAGTAAACAGAGCATGTCATTTCCAGAGCCCTGCTCTTTCCTTTTTGCTCTTCTTATTGCTGTTTAGGATCAGGGCTCGCTGCCTTAACAGGTACACTAACAGGGAGCTCTCCCCTGAGGCACCACCTCCCATGTGGAGAATGATGTATGGGGACCTTTAGAAATATAGGTTTTAGACTGCATCAATGAGCATGCATGCTGCTTGCAAATAATGGGACCTCTGGAATAAGTAGGAACATATATTTTTTTGCTTGCTGTGCTTGTTATTCTGAAAATATCGAATCAAAGAGACCACTATACCACCGATAATAAAAGTGCAAACTGAGATGAAACAGACACCTCTGCCTATACCAACACGTACAGGCAAGTGAAAAGATGCTCTTATGCTTTAACTAGCCCAATAGTGCCCAACATGGAGACTGGAGATATAAAATACTGAGGTGTTTACATCTTGAGGTCTGAAAAACACGTGGTTGGACTACTAACAGGCTATAGACATACTGAATGCAATAAGACTTGGATATAAAGGTAGAAATGACAGTATCTACCTCTCAACTGTAGTAGAGTGGAGGTATAAAGTTGCACAAAAAGGAAATATTCAAGCACCCCAAATCTGTTCTTATATAATATAGTACTTCACACACTGGGATAATTTGATTGGCAATGGTTAACTCATCATCAGTGGAGAAAGTGCTCAGGAGCTCAGGATGTCTTAGGCTGAAATGTTTATTGAAGCTCGGCCAAGGAGAATCAAAGTATTATCAATACACCGTCTGATGTATGATGCCACCATGATTCTGAGGAAACGGTCCTCTGTGGAGAGTCTTTGAGCCTTCAAAGGTAGTGCTACAAATATACTCTATGGCCATAAATGGTCATACTCAATGCATCTACATCATATAGAATTTGCCTATTGGTTCGTTATTCTACAAACAAGGAAACACAGTTACCCATATGTGGGGTATGTGAGGTATGTCTTTCTGCCAAGATACCTTTACTATGACCTCAAGGCCCATGCTTGACCCTAAATATGGAAATGACCTAACACCACTGACATGTTATTACCTTTTAAAGTTGATATGAGAATATCTGGGAATTGTATTTCTGGTGACGCATACTGTATATCATTTCAGCTTTGTTTGTCTAACTCTTGAGAGAGAAATATATCGGTCTCTTTACTGGTCTGATGTTCCGCTACGTTCGGCAGCTCCTTTGTTGTTTTTCTCTGCGGTTCAGAGCTGGAGCAGGTAGTGCTCTGAGGCTTTATGAAAAAAACCTTTCCACTGGCTTCAGCTGCCTACTGCTGACATGAGGTTAATGACAGCAGCTCTGAGTTCATTTTCCATTCATCACTGTGTACTTCGAATTTACTGTATAATTAAAGCATTGCATATAATTACATTTCCTATATTAGAGAGATGCAACAAGTTTTTCTAATTCATACTGTGACAGAATTCTTATTTCCAACTAATTTGATGTAAATAATTGATCTTGTAGGCAAGTATTTCAGTCCACATTGGCTCTATTTATTTGCACTGTATGTTTTCTGTTTCCAGTCTGTGCACGAGCAGGTTAAGACTTAAGTCTGAACCGCAGATCTCGAGGCTGCGGCGGTTCTCTGTGGCAGCAGGTCGATGATAATGTAGTTTCCTCTGCACACAGTTGTCAGGATGGCTCCGAGGTTTGAGGTAATGCGATTTATGGTCCGCAATCGGCGGCGCACTCTTCTGTCTCGCTTCAGAAGGCAGTTATGTTGCTAGTTAGTCAGACTCGTCATTAACGTTGAGATACACGGATTGTACATTTGAATGTGTGTGTGTTGCTTATGTACATACATTGACAGTTGACTGTTGACCTTTATGTGACAACACTCATCCTCCCTAACCACCAAACTATCCAGTGATGAAAAATGAACAAATAAGTAAGATCCTACTTCCTAAAGCTAAAAGTGAGAAATGGGGGAAAAAATATTGTATTTATTTTTCTGTGCCTGCCTTTAACAGCCACATAACTTCTCTCTAGATAGCTACTAATGGATGTGACAGCGGCTGCGGTCCTTTAGGGCGAGAAAAACACATCCTTCAGAAAGAATCTATTTCAGACGGACATATTATCACTTCCTTGATAACTTCTAATGTGTGTGTCTCTGCTCTGAGAATAGAAACAGCTCAAGAGGCCGTAATGTAACAGGCCCCAACCCTGAACATTAACTTGTAACGAAGAGGTGAGGGGAAAGAGGACACTCGCACGACATCCTGTAAGAGCAAGGCACGTTACACGATGCAACACGAGAACAAGTACTCAGGTGGAGTAACCTGAGGTAAGAAGAGGAAGAGGCCAATCGATAAAAACAGGTCCTGCGGAGGAGCCGTCCTGAGTCCTTGGCTTCCCTCCTGCTTGGCAAAGACAAACACAGCCTTTCCATTCCCCAAACTCATCTCCTCTCAAGATAAGCCCATTTCTTGGCTGTATTTGCCCTTCACTGATAGGGGCCGTGGGAAGTTGGTGGGAAGTTTTAGGCCAATAGCCTAAAATCAGATTTCCATCAGTTGGTGCAGTGCAGAGCTGGAGCATATGTGTGGAAGCGGAGGGAGGGTGGTGTGTGTGTGTGTGTGTCTGTGTGCATGTGTGGTATTGGATCTGCCAGGCTGGATGAAGGCCCGCTTACAGGTCCCACTTCCACCTCCACACACACTGCGATAAGGTCCTATCTGTTACAGTCCTACTGTGTGCCAGTGGCGGATGCGGAAAGGTAAAGTGCATCTGGAGGAGAGAGGCGGCCATCTGGTCCAGATCACCTTCAAGCTGCAAAGACCAGCACTCCTCCACCCCCCCCACCACCCCCCCACCTCCCACCGTACCCTTCCTTAGCCCAGCCACGCAGCCCTGACCTCAGGAACACACTGTCAGCCGGGGTTAGCGTGGGCAGGAAAGAGCTGAAATGCTGAATGTGAAATCTGAAACAACAGCAGTGATGCCTGTGAGTTTAAAAGTAGCAAGTAAGCGTTTGCAGGGTTTTGAAATAGCACAGATACAAATGGTTTTTGAGTGAAACTGCTGCGTTCATGCCAAATACAAAACCCTTGAAAATCATATATATCAGCGTCAATATAGAGGGTTTAATGAATCAAAGAAATAACTAACATCCTCATCATATAATCAGGAAATGGAAAAAAAACTGTTATGAAATGTTAGTTCACTCTGCTAATTTTTTAACAATTATCATTACACTTCATTAGATACTCCTGTGCAATCTAATTCAATCCAATACAACAGTTCTGCTATAAATTCTACTTTTATAAAGTTTATACATTTTCAGTTTTTGTTAACATTGTCAGAAAGGTGATAATTCTACTTTATGATTATTACTGAGGTTGTACTAGGTAGTGGTGGTGTACTGGGGTGCATTATATTGACTGGTGTTCCTAATATTTTGCCTCTCTCATGAATGTTAATGGAGTGGACAAAATATTAGGAACACCAGTCAATATAATGCACCTTAATACACCACCATCACCTACTATGACCTCAGTAATAAACATAAAGTAGAATTATCCCCTTCTTGACAATGTCAACAAAAACTGAAAACATGTCAACTTTATAAATGTAGAATTTATAGCAGAGCTGTTGTATTGGATTGAATAAGATTGTGTAGCTAATAAAGAGGTCAGTGAGTGTATGGTCTCATTTTAAAGAGAGACCTGTCTTGGAAAACATAACAATATAGTACGACACTGAGTTACAGACAAATAAGTTAATCAGTACAGAACACAAAATGTTAGTGAATGTGCAAAATGCCAGGCGATGGACTGATTAAAATACTAATAACAAGAGCAGGTTCTCAAAGATGCTCTCTCTAATGAGTGATAATGAGTTTTTAAAATGTTGAGGAACATTTCACTCTTTCAGCATCATATTACACACAGTATTTTGTCTATATTTACTCATATGCTTATTTGTTTGTTATCTTTGGGCCTCCATACATTCAAATTATGACACTTTGAAACAGAACATATCATATAATCAGGAAACAGAGGGGGAAATCCAATAAAACTCAGCTCAGTGTTATGAAATGTTAGTTCATCCTGCTAATTTTAACAATTATTATTGCAAGTAATATTCCTTTTCTTTTCAAAACTGCTTTTTTAAATGTTTTAATATCCATTTTTTGGTCATAAATCTTTGACTGTTTCATGATAATGAGCTGACTTCAAAATGTAGTACTATATATGTACTACTACACACAGTATTTGTCTATATTTACTCATATGCTTATTTTTTGTTATTCATTTAATTTAGTTATCTTTGAGCCTCCATACATGGACATTATGACATTTTTAAACCCTGATTAAAGAGAACATAGTTTTACAAGCTGTTCAGAAGTAGAAGCTCTTGACTAACTGACTGACAAATACGTTTTCTAAAAAAAAAAAACAAATCTGGGTCCTGTCTATCATCTGGAGAGTGTCTTAATTCCAAAATCATGAATGTATGACTGAGGATTTAACACGATAATAAACTTTTGTACATTTCTAAAATAAAAACGGCTATCGGTGTGTAGGCAGACGTGATTAGTGGTTTTAATCTGGCAGTAGGGGGCACACCAATGCTGCCCTGCAACATTCACTGAGGCTCTTTAAACAACAATGAGCCTGCATGTGTTCCTAATCTCAAGCCAAAACACATGGCACCCTGTCGGATAAAAAAAAAAGAAAAAAAAGAACACACAAAACAGAACAGAACAGAATAGAAAAGATCAGGGGTGGTTTAAAATTTAAATGTGTCATTGAAAGGCGGACCGTTATCTGACAGGGGCCCTTTTCAAATCCCCTTTTGGGACTTGAGTAACGGTCTAACGGCTTAACGTACCACACACATAAACACACACAAACGAAGCAAGTGTGTTATTCAAAATCACCCACGCTTTAACCCAATTGGCTGCGAGGACACACAAAGCCAGCCAATAGCATGGCTGCGGGATTCAAAACGGACCAAACAAAAAGCAGGCGTTACTTTGAATTCATTTGCTTTCACAGTTACGCACAAACACACACACACACACACACACACACAGTGTTGCTCATTCAAAAGTCGTTGCTCTCTCAGACACAATTGAAAGGCGTTTGTAATCCCGGGATCTTAATTCATATCCTGCGTGGTTGTGGTTTTAATGGTACAGCTTGCAGCAAATAAAGCCTTGGAAATTGAAATCAATAGTAATAAATCAGCATAATAAGCATCTCGGTTGAAGTTGGGGAGGGGGAGTTGGGGGGGGAGCGCGCGCCGTTCTCAAATCTATCATTTGACATTTATGAGCGGAACTCTTAATCCTCGGATCCGCTAACGGTGGGAGCAGTGCCGCCTCGGCTGACTACAAATCATGGAAAGGAGAGCAGACAAATCCATAAATTTCCATAAAAGGGACTGTGAAAGCTGACCCTGAACCCCTGCGTCAGCCGCAGGTCTGTAATTACAAGCAAAACGCACAGGTGAAAAAAATCCTGACGAGAGCCTACGGGGGAAATATCCACACACACACACACACACAGTTATCGCAATTACACTCATTATTTCTCCCCCTCTTTGCAAAAAAAGAGACCTGAGCATGTTCAGTGCAAGGTCACGCGCCACTTTGTGAGTGTCCCGCAGTCAAAAAAAAAATGTTTAGACTGTAACACATGATCGGGAATCCCAAGACGACCTCCTCATCAGTTTTATTACAGAGAGCGGAGGGGACTTGATTCAGGGCGACAGAGGTAGAACAACAAATAAAAAGAGAGAGGGACGCGAGTTTTCAAGCCATGCATTTGGGGTAATTCCTTGTCTGTTATCCTTTAGTGGCCCTCTGTGTGGTGCATGCAGATGAATTTAATGCCAACAGCCCCCCTTGCGTGGTCCCAAAACGCCAGGAGAACAATAGCAGCGGTAGTGGCAGTGGCTGTTATAGTTGTGACAAGGCAGCAAGTGGCTGGAATTGAGAGGGGAAGGAGGCGGAATACATCTTTGTGTGTGTGCGTGTGTGTGTGTGTGTGTGTGTGTGTGTGTGTGTGTGTGTGTGTGTGTGTGTGTGTGTGTGTGTGTGTGTGTGTGTGTGTGTGTGTGTGTGTGTGTGTGTGTGTGGTGAGGGTTCAAAGAGGGAGTCCAGCTTTGTTCGCCGGCTGTTGCCCTCCTATGAGGGGGTGACAAGAGGGGGTGGCAGGAAGACAAAGGGTCCCAACAGACTGGAAACGAGGTAGCCAGTGACACACTAAATCCTCCACACACACACACACACACACACATTTTACACAATCTCATGACAGCGCCCGAGCGGAGCAAGAGGAGAAGGAGGGGAGAGAGAGAGCAAACTGGAACTGGGTCAAAAATCCAATTAATCCATGACAAGAGAGGGGAGGGTTTGGAAGACACTCGGAGAGAGACGGTTGCGGGAAAAACCACAAGAGATGGGAAACAATACACAGCCGCCCCTTGACCTGTGGCTGTGTGTTTAGAGAGAGTGGCGTACGTGTGTGTGTGTGTGTGTGTGTGTGTGTGTGTGTCTCTGTGTGTGTGTGGGGCAAGTGCATTCATTTTGGATCAAGGTCAGGTTTGTGTTTGTTATGCAGAACTGAGAGCTGGTACTGGAACGAATGGACTTGGACTGCTGGCAGTTTTCCACATACCCTTTTGAAGCGCTATGAAAAGGTTTATTAACTTCCTCAAGTTGTATAAAAAAAAAAGCATCTCTGACTTTCATTGTTTCATTTTGCGAGTGAGGAGTAAATCTAACGGTCAGGGGAAAGCGTTATTTCTCCTACCTCAGCCACACTTTTCAACCGTTCTTCACTAATCTTTTCTTTGCACAAATCCAGCCTCCTATGGGGGGGGGGAGTAGGGGGGCTCTGGAGTGAAGTTTGAAGGCTCTTACCACTGAGTGAAACTGAGAGAAAGTGCTCATTTTGGGGTTCCCCTAGGTGATTTGGAGATGGTATTGTGGTGTGGGGTTGTGGGAATGGGCTGTGGCAGTGGGGTGACAGCAGGGATGTCAGCGGGACTGTGGAGCAGTCACTACGGATGATAGGTGTCAGCTGGGAAGATAAATAATGTAACGCCTGAGGGATGTAACGGCAGTCGTATGATTGGAGCCACGGCGACACTCCCAGAGTGACATTCCATTCTAATGGAAGACAAATTCGCAGACGCTGCTTCCAGAGTCGATGGCCCACCAGAGATGGAAATGAAGAGGGAGTGAGGAAAAGACAAGAAAACTCAAGCAGCATAACAAGATTTAGTTGATTTCTTTGTTAGGTCGTATTCAGAACAAATCAGGCGTTTCGGCGCACCGCTGCAGGGTTGAGTGGAGGTGTGTGAGGGTGTAGGTGTGTTTTTTAGCTCTGGGATTGTAACCGTAAATAACGTTTTATTGATCCGATTCTATCAATGCTCCCTCTCTTGGTTCACTATCTAGCTCGCTCAACCACAGTCGCCCCCTCTCTGTCTTGGCATTTCTCAAAAAAAGTTGATTCTGAATCAACTTCGTCACCACACCGCTGCAGGCAAAGCACTCTGTATTGATGCTCACTCGCCAATCAGAGATGTCCAAACAGGTGTCGCCTGTCATCTGTTAAAGGCAAAAATATATGCAGCTTTTTAGGGTTCAGCAGGGATTTACCCTTTAAAACCTCCGACCAGTCCAATCTGAAACATAATGACTTAATGGTGTTATTTTGTCAGCTGTCACAAAAGAAACCCTTCACTCCCCAATGGTATTCAGTCAGCTCACAGTCTCGTGCCTCTTGAGTGATACTCAATCACTCACTGTTAGACATGAGTCTCTGGCTACAACTAAACCAAGTAGGGAATTTGTGTTATTTTTGTAATAACTGAAACTTTCCAGCACATCTAATGAGCGCAAAATGTGGCCCGATCTCACATTTCGGTGAATCATCTAGAGATCATGATTATTTCAGCAATGTAAGAATGTGCACCACTTGGGCAGCATCAGTAGTTGTGTATTTGAGTTATTGGAGAAAAAGCTGAGTGTTAGCTGTGACTAACTCACCTTGGCTCAGATCAGAACGGAAGAAGTCACCCGAGCTGGATTATCTAGTTTTTTTTCCAAAGTTTGTTATGAATTGTAGAAATACGTACTAGGTTTTGTGTGGTACTAAGGTTGTGAGGGTACTATGTTGAACAGACAGTAAAAGGCAGTTTTAGAGTACACAGAGTGTGACTGAATGTGTTCAATACATTTCATCACGACTTGCTGCCGGTAAGTTTGAATCGCCTACTGCTACTATCTAGACTGGTCGATTCAAGAGAATCAATGCTGTGTTGGGGGTTTTTAAAAGGAGGAACACTTCTGCCACTAATGGTTATTAGCTAAACACAGTAAAACAAACACTAACTTACAGAAATTTGATGATACTCAGCAGATGTTTCAAATGACCAAAACTACCATTACTTGTAGACCGCATCTACTTTGTCCTTTGTACGTCGTGAAGTCTGGAACCCAGCGTAGTTAAATGAGACTGTCTGCTCTACTGAGGTCACAGCTAGTAGACATGGTGCCAGAACTTTTAATTGTATCATTGTGGCAGCTGAGGTCCAGCAGCACCACCAGAGACTCCCTGCTCAGCTGAACCAACATATACATAAACACATGTTCTAATGCTGAATATGTATTATTAACACTGGGCCAGCAGACACCATGTTATTCACCTTCTTGTCATTTATTTATGTTTCTAAATCTTTGAAAAGGCTGCTGTAAATGAAATAAACAATGTTTTCAACGATGACTTTTATTTTAATTCATGCAATATTTTTGCATTTTTCAACTAATCTGTGGAGTAGAGAGAAGAGCCTGATGTTCTGTCTCTGCCTCTCTGCAGTAACAGCGTACCTGCTGACAGCAGCAGCTCAGCTTCAACACACCTACCTGACTGTACTGTGACAAAATCATCTCAACTCAAAGCTCCACTAACACCTTTTTCTCTAAAAAAAAATAAAACCCTCGTTGGCAGACATGCTGTAAATGTAGTTCTTCAGTCTGTGATGTAGCTAGAATAATAATCCAAACTGTTATGTAGGCTGAAGTGTGGTGATATCTGTACATATACAGCCTCAAAGACAGTGATGTTGTTCTGTCCAGTAAAAACATACGCCTTCACTTTACATTCAAACTAATGTGGCAGCTACAGTTGTTAGATTTCATCTGTGAGACCAACATCTATCTTCCAAAAGGAATGACATCATATATCAAAATGCTGCAGAGGCATTAGAGACAGCAGTATATCACCAAAGAGCTGCAGATCAGTTCATCAGATCATATTCTCTAAAAAAAGAAGATATGAAGGCTGGACCTAGAAGAAAGAGGAAAAATCAACAGAGAACTGCTGGTTAGAAGAAGAGAAGAGAGAAAAAAGAAGGAAAAAGGAAATAAAGATGGGTGAACCCGAGGGGCGGGTAGATTAATCTGAAAAGTGTAAGCACACAGAGAATGAGAGAAAAAGAACAATGCGAATCCTCGAGTGGAACTCATTTCTGGGGTCGCCTCTGCCTTAATCAAGGCTCTGAGGACCCGAGGGTGGGTTGAGGCCCCTGGAATGCGCTCCTGTAGTCTGCAGAAGTGGCGATCAATCACAGCTGGTGGCCGCCACGCAGATGCTCTGTGGTACCATAACTAACACACACACACAGGCACATGCACACTCACACTGAAAGTGACAGTGATGAATTAAGAAATGCTCAGACAGTTTAGGAGTCGCTGACTCCCCTCATCCGCATAATAAACTGTCGCATGATCCCATCTCACTTTGTTGCCCCCCGACTTCAGTTTTCTTTTCTTTTAACCTCTATCAGCCTCTTTCTACCATCATGCAGACGTAGCTTAACTCTTTGAGACTCTGGTGTCTCGTAGATGATGACAAGTTTCAAATTGCTCTATGCATTATTCAAAATTTGCTACCAAAAATCGTACAGAGAACAAGATTTTACAAGACTCTAGATATGAGATGACGGGACACTTATTTTCTCACTCAGCAGTAATAACAATCCAAATAGAGCTGTGTATTTTTACCTAAAAGTACCCCTTATTATACAGCTTCAACACAAACATGAAAAATATTTGGATGTGCCTTCGGTGGTTTCTGGGAACACTCTAGGCTATGGTATTTCCCTTTGTCCCCTGCAAAGCAGAAAAAAGTGCCGCTGTTGCCTTCCCGAGGAACCAGGGCACCTTGAAAATAATGAGATCCTGTTGGAGAGAAGACACTCTCTCATAACATCCCACACCTAGTTTTGTTGACACCCGACAAGGTCTAAAAACAAGCACAGGTCTTCAACGGCAAAGGAGTGAGAGGGGAGATTTAATACACATGAAGTCACACAGCAGCACAGCGAGCTGCTGTTGTATGCCAAAACAGATGCATAAAGTTTAGTGGTATGGTCATGGCCACCTGGTTATGTTTTAAAATGGGGGAGCAAACTTCGAAATATACATAATTGCCAGGCGAGTTTCGTAGTCCTCCCCTAGAAAAAAATTGTAATTCAAATGGAGTTTTCTGCATTTCTACACCACCTAACCTCTACCGCCACTAGTTTCGCCCTGTCTTGTCTGTCTGTGCGCCGTCAGTGTTGTCTCGTACTGCGACGTTATCGGTTATGAATTCACTGCATGAAAAAATAGTGTGAAAGCGTGCGAACGTGTGAAACACCACACATCTCCTTGTGTGTGAGTCTCACAATCAGCCCGTGAGAGCTGGTGGCTATGTTAATAGCCGCTAGCCACGCTACACTTAAGAGAAGACTCCGATTCTGCTCCTTCGTGAACATCCCGTCTTCACAGCTTAATCATGCAGTGGTACGTCTGCGACATTCACAACCGCTTCTATCAGTTAAGGTGTGTGGAAGTGAGCGAGTAGTTGGATTTGAACTTCTCTCTCAAACTTTCTTTTTTCATTCTTTACACAACTTCTACATTACCTTACATTATATATTTGAGGAGAGACTGCTTAATTGTGTGCTGTTATCCACAGCTAAACACTACTGTCTAGCATACTTCAGCTGTCTGAGGTCTCTGTCTAGGCTACTATTCAATGGCCTGTTTCGACTAAGGCAGATGCTGTGTGTTCTTGTGAATTTTAAAGGAATTCTTCCTAGTGGCTTTGTGAAATATACAATAATCCAGACAGTTCATCACTATTGTACATGAATACTAAAAAGAGAAAGAAAAAGCTCTGGGCCTTGAATTTCAAACATAGATGGACATCCGCTGTATCTTTATTTCATACACTGATTGATTTATTTGTTTTAGTTTTTTGCAGTGGTTCAATCCAGGCAAGCAGCATCTTGTATTTCTCCCCACAATGAAACCAATCCATCCTTATGAGTATTATTTTTTCTCTTTCTTGTCATTTATCACAATGTCTACTGAAGCAAGGCAGTACATACGCTCCGTACATTATAGACTCTATTAATCACAACCGTGTTCTGCACTCTGAACAATGGCAAAGGTCAAAATGCTGAGATGAAAAAACACCGCTACAGCTGAGAAGAGACCGAAAACATAAGCAGGTTGATTTCACTTCCTGAGGCTGAAGATTTTGAGATCAGGGCTGATCGGATACTGATATCGGGTCCGATACTGACTCAAATAGCCGGATCGAGTATCGGGGGACACGGGGCTGATCTTGGTCAATCTACTATCTAGAAAGGAAGACGCACCAACGAGGCTTAATAGGCTTAATAGAGAGTACAAAGTTTATGCTAACTTATAACACTATGTGACACAATATCTTTAGTAAAAAGCAGCTGTCCAGAGAAGCCAGAGTAGTCTTAATAAGACCAGAGTCAGAAGAGCGCGAAGATAAGAATAAAAATGGTCTAAAAGGATACACAAGGTAGCCAAGTGGGCCCAAAGTGCAGCAATTCCCTGATATAATGATGATGATGATGGTTATTACTATTATTATAGCAGCAATTGTTCAGTGTGATGCAGGATGTATCGGTCTCAGCATCAGACTGGTGGTTCTGGTCCTGTATATACACTTATATGTACTTAGAGATACATATAAGTGTCTAAAACTGGCAAAAATGTAGATCTGATACTGACGCCAACTTTCTGTTCTTAACAGTTTTTGAAACTCAAGTTAATAGACACATTTCAGGTGGTACCAAAAGTATTAAGGTTCGATATGCAGCCCTTATCCTTACGCTAAGGGCCTCAATATGCTTCCGAAACATGCTTATCACATCATCTAACAGCATCTAAAACCCTATTTTTAAAAGGAGGCACAGCGTTCTGTGAGTTTTGTGACTTCCCGAAATAACGATCCAATAATCACTCTCGCTTCAACCAGATTTACAAAGGTGTTAAAGTAAGGCAGGGTTTGATCTTTTCTCCCAAGCTTTCTTTTTTCCCCAATAACTATTGTCACTTTTGAATGCCTTAGAGTGAAGACTTACCCACTCGTACAATTCAGTCTGTCAAATCTACTAAAACACGAAAAAGACAGAGAATTTTTAGGCAGAGATGGTAATGGCAGTGAAATACAACAAAAGGAGGCTTTGATGGCAGACTTATCACTTTGCCTTTGATTGTGGCAATTTGGAACAGGCATAAACATTTTCTTCTTTAGATGTGGCCAGGCGACATGTTATTTGGACTTCACGCATGCTTGACCCTTAATCTTGTAAGGGCTAAATATAGGTTTTTCAAGGGCAAGGACAGAAAAAAGCTCTTAAAAAGCTTCATCCATCCATTACGCAAGAGATGGATGACCATCTGAACCATATTAGATTCTTATAATAGGATAAAGTCAGCCCACGATCCTGTGCAACAAACCGCACACACACTGGGCAAGATAAGTTCATTTATATAAACACATTTAAGCAACAAGGTGGTTCAAGGTGCTTTACATTGAATATTAAAAGCACTGAGATAAAGTGAAAAAGAAACACACCATGAAATGACATTTAAATGCAATTATAAGTATCCATTGAATAACTTAGTGGATAGAAAACAAAAGCAAGCTCAAATAGAATAAGACACAAAACAAGAGTAAGAGCTACAGTGCAGTGTAAGCAATGAATGATTATTTGATTTAATCCAAAGCAGCACCAAACAGAAAAGTCTCTTCAGCTGTGATTTCAAAGAACAGAGAGTTGCAGCAGACCTGCAGTTTTTCTGGGAGTTTGTTCCAGATGTGTGGTGCATAAAAACTGAACACTCCTTCTCCAGGTTTAGTTTTGACTCAAAAGAGACCTGTCCCAGAGGTCTGGATGGTTCAGCAGATCCAAAATGTACATCTCCAAACAGTACCTGTAACAGCTTGTTCTCCTTCTTTTTGGTCACAAAAGAGTCATGATAACCGCCCCCCCCCCTCCCTCCTCTTTCATCTGTGCTTCTAGCTGACAGGTGTTGAGATGCTGTGTGATGAAGTTGCGAGATGAAGTTTTCGTTTTATGATCTTTCCGAGCCCTCAACCAGTTTACAAGAGAGGTAGAACAAAAGAAAACGAGGACCTGCACAAATTTAACACTAATTCATTGCAGCTCCTTTAGAGATACGGCTTAGGCAGCATTCAAAGACCACATGAAGGTAGAAATTACTCAAAAAATGAATTCCATGTGCGGTGCCAGGAAAAAACTTTTTTCTTACTTTTTAATTACTTTGTCGCTCTCGTTTTCTCTATCTTTACAGCATTTCATTGAGAAACCAAAGAAAAGGAGGGGAGATAGAACGAGCGCTAGGCAGCGAAAGAGAATGAGAAAAAAAGGGGGGAGGGGAGCGATGTATTGTTGAGATGTGGGCTTCACTCAGTCTCTGTCAGGTCTTTTCGGTCGAGCTTTGTAGCGTGTGGGTCTGCGCTCCCAGGACGAGGGTGGTTACGGACCGTGAAAAACAGGATTACACAACCTTGTCTCGTCCAATTAATTATCTGCCTGTTTGGGGAAATAAACTCTCTTTATCTTTTCATCCCGTGCCATCGCTGTGGACGTCTTCACCCTTTCTGATGGTTGGGGAGTTTCCAATCTAACTCTGGAGAATTTTGGAAGGCAAACTGAACTCCCACCAACTCCAGCATGCCTTAATCAGGAGGGATTGTTCCACATCCAATTAAATCTGTACAGAGTAAATTGCCCAGCTCAGATTCATCTAAACTGATGGTAGGAAGTAAAAATACAGAACATGCTGGTTTGGTGAGGACCTTTAGAGATTTTTCTTGACCAACTCTACACTTTAGTGAAGCTGTGTTACCAGTCCATTGTTTATCAGTGTGAAGTTTTGGGTTTTTTTCCTTTTTTGTAGAAACATCTCTTTGAGGTCTTTGTTCTCTTCGTGGAGCAGAGAGAGCGCAGGAAAGCAGAAGTTGATGCTTACCCAAGCCGAGGGCAATTCTCAAGGTCACAACCTTCCATTTGTTGTTTCACTCTGGCCTGGAGTAAAAAAAAGTGCAAAGCTGCAACTATGATACAACTAAGCCTCCAGCTCTGGCCAAAACATTGCACTAGTGTGGGCGGCCCAATCAAAGTCTTGCATTCTTCTCTGTGGGAGTTGCAGCCCCAGGTTAAAGATAGCAGCCTGGTACAGCACATCCTGAAGTCTGGATTAGCATTGCCGAGTGAAGAGTCCCTCGCTCTCCTCCTCCTCCGATGCATGCTCCATGAGTGCGTGTCAGTTCGTCTCAGCATAAAGATGCGCCAGGGGAAAGCCAAGACAACCCCCATCTACTGTTGAAGCACAGCATAGGAATCACGATATACCCATGGGTCCACCTCCCGGCATCGCTCCGAGTGGTGGGCAGATGCTCAGTTGCTTGACTTTAACAGGCACTGTGGGAACTATGTGGTAATTCAAAGACAAGCAGGCAAACAAGTGCAAAGACAGAATCCAGAAGTACTTGCCAAGTTGTCACAATGCTGCAACACAAGCCCTGGACTTGTATGGATAGGCTTGTCGAGATTGGTCTATCAGTTACATTAAAAAACAAACAAAGGAATGCTCTGTCAGTGAGTACTCTTTAAGGTATTTTTAGTTACCGCTTTACAAATATGCCTTAAAATCTCCAATAAAAGCTGCTACCCTTTTAAATGATAGAGTCTCAAGTAAAAGCCCGCAAAAACATATAAAAGCCTGTTGCTAATAAATGCTGAGTAAACAACATTAAGGAGGCGTGGAACAACCTGCGCTCTCAGCCGCTTCAACATTACACACTCAGAGTTCACATTCTGAATTCTGAGTGGGCGTGATTGTTGGTTTCATATAGTTATAGATTGGGGATGCGTGGGGGGTTTTAGGTTCTATACGCTGCTCAACTATTCAACAGGCACTTTGTTTGAAGCATACTGACGTCTGTAGTTGCTGAAAGGTTTTTAATGTGTATTATCTGTATAGGAAGTGTTGAATTTAAATGGCAATCCAGAGTGAAAGTACAGGAAATAATCAGCAGAACTGTTAAAAAGGAGAAACTCACTGTATTATACTGGGGAGTATAATATGATGTGACTGATGAAATGTGGAAATGTATATTAATGTGGATTTCCTAAGACAGGAAATAACATAAAGGAAGGGTTAAATAAATAAATCTGAAATGAAGACATGTCTTCTACTGTATGTAAGCCTGCTTTAGAGAGAGAGGCCTGGTTCTCTCAGCAGTGAAGGGAAATGAAAGCCTCAGCCAACATATCTCAAAACAAAAATGTAAAATGTCACCAATTGGCAGAGTAAGGCTCACACTTACTGTAACAGGTTTAAAAGGGAGTCAAATGATGCATTTCTATCCTTACACACAGCTTTCACATTTCCTAGTTTGGATGCGGGTGGCTGAGAGCGAAAATATTTCCTTTTGACATCATCATCTTCGCTGTCAAGCTCCAATCCCAAACCCTTATTTCCCCTTCCGTCGCCACGGCTTCTTCAAAAATGTCGTGCCGAGTGCAGAGGATGTTTAGTTGCACCATTTCAAATTTTAATCCTACAAACTTTCAATTTCACCGTGGATGAGATGAGCAACGGAGAGGTACTGAGAGTGTAAGAAAAGAGAGATAGAGGCAAGCACTCATCAGTGGGCAGCAGGCGAGAAGAAGAAGAAGAAGAAGTAGAAGACGAGGAAGAAGAAGAAGCCAATTACCCATGTGGGGAAGTGGAGCACCAGGGCTGCCTGTTCTGCGTCCGATAACCCTCCCGTGTCATCCCTCTGTGTCAACCAGAATTTTATCTGCGGCTTGGAGGGAAAAGACAGCCGCCGCATAGGCAACAACGACAACAACAACAACAACCTGCAGCCAAAGAGAGCAGCAAGCCACAGACAGACACAAGAATTAAGAGAGCCAGGCAACCACGGGGGCAACTGATACGCAACACATGAGCTGAAAAGGAAATGGAGGAGTGGGAAATACGAACTCACACGGAGGGATTCATCACACACACCACGCTATCAGGAAGGAGGAAAAAAATGTTACGGGTAGTAAAAAGTAGGGTTGGACCCATATATTAGTTTGTGTAGTGTATGTGTCTGCCAATACTGCTCTGCCCTGTATGACATATGGGCCTATTCTGCAGCTATGGATTTTACTATTATTGTAGAAGAAGTAGTATTTTCATTGGAGAGTTTTAGTGCCAAATTTTCCGAGCTACTGTATCAGAGGCCAACCTCTGACTTGTAATTTGCTGAAGCTACTTGGACCGAACAGGATAATATTGAGTAAAAGAGATCATAAAATGAAAAGAAAAAAAAGAAGGGAGGAATAAAAAGAGTGAGCAAATGGCAGCCAGGATCCAAATGATCCGCGGTGGACTTCAAGCTAAAAAACCTGCAGCCTTGTGTTCATTATGAAATCACACAATTAGATCACTCGTCTGTTCTTGGTGTATTTTTGGACAAAGTGTACCAACTAATTACGGCGTTCTCTCTGTTTGCTGGTTCACACAAAAGGCAAAAGAATAGAGGGAAGAGAATTCTCTAAGCTCAACAATATTAACAGCTCCATAGTAATTAAACCCCTGGAGCGTCGAGTATTTACCTCAATAAATCCTTCCCACATTTTTGGTAGCATAGCGAGAACGTAATGCCTGTTGTGGGGTTCTGCCACAAGGGTATTAGACACACAATTAAATTTAAAAAAATACTGCTTTAACCTCATTTAACTTTTGTTATCCAGGAACATTGTGTGTTAGCAAAAGAAATACACACAAGGAAGTAGATTTACCTTGTAGCATTGTGCTAATGTACTGCTAACCATAGCTATTTGTGATATGTGCTATGTAATAGGGATGGTTAGCATCCTTCTGTTAGCATCCATTGCTAAAAACAAAAGAAAGAAATAAAATTTTCAGCATTTGTAGGGTTAGAGAGTTGTGTTGTAGTCAAGATCACCTAACCCAAGACCGAGTCAAGACCAGAGCATACCAAGACCAAGACAAGATCAAGACTTTGAGGGGGGCGAGACCGAGTCAAGACCAAGACCTAGGAAGAGCGAGACCCAGTCAAGATCGAGCGGAGGTGTACTGGGGTGCATTATATTGACTGGTGTTCCTAATAATTTGCCCCCCTCATGTATGTTAATGGTAATGGACAAAATATTAGGAACACCATTCAATACAATGCACCCTAATACATCACCATCACCTACTATGACCTCAATAATAAACATAAAGCAGAATTATCACCTTCTTGACTGATCTCGAGTACTACAACTCTATTATAGAGTTTAGGTGGTTTAGTCAAGTGGTATCCCAACAAGCATCAAAAAGTAAACCTGGGGGGCTCATGAGATGACGGATGGGTGAAGAAAGATGAAAAAAAACAAACAAAGTTCTGATACACAAATCTAGCACTGCAACTAAAATAATGCATTATCGATTAATCTGCTGATTATTTTCTCAACTAATCATTTTGATATTAAAATGTAAGAGAATAGGCGTTATAATTTCCCACAGCTCAAGATGCCACCTTCAGATGTCATATCTTTGTGAGACCAACAGTCTAATACCCAAAGATATTCCATGATCTCAGTTTTTTCTTCCTGTGTTTCTGTTTTCTTCCTATCTGTCTCCCTGTGTTCTTGTGGGTGTATCTACTCCCTCCTCCTCCTCCTCAGACTGACACACCTGCTCATCACCAGCTCTCCTTCCAGTCTTTGACACATCATTCCATCACCCGCAGCGATAGTTAGATGCTCAGACCAGCTTTCCAGTGTGTTTTTTGCTCTTTAAAGTAGCACTGTTCTAACCGTGTGTCTCCCTATGCTCCAGAACTCTTCCTCATACATGAGGAAGAGTGCCAGCCAGCTCGCTCTGTTCAACAGTCATCTGCCTGCCTGCCAAGACTCCTCTTCAGCCACGCCCACTAGCCATCCCTCCATCTACCTACTCACCGCTCTGCTCCCCTCCATGCACCTGTCTTGCCTGCCTTCAGCCCCCAGTACTCTCCTGCCTCTCCAACCCACCACATTCACGATCATTTATATCAATACATCCAAGTCTTTGAAATAAACCTCCTTAAACTTCTTCTCTATCTCAGTGTGCTGCATTTGGGTCCACTCATTGCTGTATACTAAACAGGAAGAGAAAAATCATTTCCACATTTGAGAAACTGGAAAACAGCTGCAGAAAATAATTGTTCATATGTTTTGAACATTATTATAAACAGTTATTTAAATGAAACCTTGTGAGATGTTTAGAGGTGGAACTGCAACCAACTGTTTGTTGTTTTTAACCCTTACATACTGTTCATATACTGAGTCATAATTAGGCAAGGCAAGGCAAGGCTTCATTTATACTGAGCATTTCATACCCAGGGGCAACTCAATGTGCTTTACATAAAACTAACATTTAACAGTAAGAATTGGAAACTTGGAAACAAAAAAACATAAAAACGTGCAATTTGAAAAATAAAAATAAAAAACAATCATAGTCAATTAGTCTCTACACCACTTCACATTCATAAATTCCCCATCAGTCATTAATAAATGTTTGATCAATCCTTAATGAAGCTGTCAGAGTGTATTCTATTTATTTATGGGGGGAAAACCCATTCACAATCTCTATTTTATGGTCCAGAAGAACATTTTATAGAATGTGAAGAATACAATTAAACATGTTTGAATGGTGTTTTTTTATTTTGTACATTTGCATATACAAAAATGTGTATTAGTTGCATTTTATTTCCATTTTTGCATACTTTGGGCCACATTAGGACAAGTACGGCTAAAAGAAATGTGTCTATGGTGTTTTTACAGCTCTCAAATGTAAAAATGGGTCGAATTTGACCCTGAACAGTATGTACGGGTAAAGCCTGCACTTTGGTCAACTACGATTGTTTTAAATGTGCTGTATAAATACATTTGACATTGACATAGACAACTCATAGACATCTGAAACAGGAAAGGTTGTCCATACCGTCCTGTGATAGGTCACAAACCAAAAGGTTGGGAACAATTGGTTTAACCTTATGTTTAACAATATGTTGTAATTCATAGCTTATCATATGTTATTTATGTAGGCTGTCAGATATAAGAAGTGGAATAAAAAGTGCAGTATTTATATTTTTTGTGGAGTGGTATAAAATAGGATAAGATAAAAAATACTCAAATTAAGAGCAAATTGTACTTAAGTACTTGAGTAAATGTTCACCACTGTTCACACAAAATTCATGGGGCAGCTGAGTGCTAAGAGGGCACCAGCAGCAGATATAAAGCAGCGAAAGTGGGAATGCTACCTTCAAAAAGTGTCCACATGAGACGAGGACCGAGAAGCACTCGTAGGCTCGGAGTCAGATAACAGAGACATGCAAGGGAAGCTGTCTGAAATATCACCCAAAATAAGGGAACACCCCGTGAGTGATGAGAGGAACGGTAGGTGAAATGAAGCCATGCTGCGTTACAGCCTGCAGGCCGGAGGCTGCTGCTTCACAAAGCGTGGCGGCAGCTGAGTCAACTGAGTCAGGGGGCAGACTGTTCAGGAAAGTTGATCTTTAGTGAAAGACAAACGTCTGTTTAATTATGAGACAGAGTGTCAACATTAACATCACGCACATGGCCCCTCCAGACAGAGCTGCTTCACCATCTTGGGAGTTTTGGTGGTTATTAGCTTATGTGCAAAGTGACAAGAGAAGTGTTATAGGTGCTAAAACTTGACTTTTACAGTACATTCAATGCTGTAAATGCAATGCAACTAAAGTGTTCATTAGATATGTTTTGTCTGATTAAAATGCAGCTAGAGACAATGTGATGAGGGGAACAGTGGGCGATTTGTTGGAATCTAGCAAACATGATAAATTAAAAACCTGCTATGCAAATAATGACTAATCACTTTCGAGCACACTGCAGTTGTAGCTAAAAGATAAACCAGCTGCACACACTAGCATAGTTTCTCATAGCAAGTATGTGACAGCTGATGTAGGCCTGAAATACCAGCACTGCTGAAGCCAAAGAGTTTCCCAAGTTATCGAATTACACATTCTACTTGATGCGTGGGTCACGTCTAGGTTCAATTAGGTTTGAAAGTTAGTGCGTTAGTGACTGAATTCTTCCCTAGACCTTTGGAGATTAAAAGTAAAGTTTCAGTTTTGGTGGTTTTAAAATGTTTGCATGGCTCTTTGGGGATCATGGGTCAGAGATCCTGTACTTTCAGTAGGTGCTAGTTAAAGGACTTCAGGAGTCAACAGAGTTCTTTGAAGGATTCCGACTTTGTTCTGGAGTTCAGTCAAACTGTAGATTTCTTGTGTATTTCCTTCTACAGAGCTCCAGAGGTTTTGATCTGGCTGGAAAATATCACTTATTGTGCATTATTTAAATGGTCATTAGTCTTGCTTGCCTCATCCTTCCTGCACACAGCTCTGGGCATCAGTTATCAGCCCATTATATGCTAATGACTCATCCTAACTTTGGAACCTATAATATATAATGTATCAATTACACTGACAGTTAGATGTCCGCAGAGAGGGGAGTATGGAAATATTTCCTAAAGATACAGTAGCCTGCCAGCACCTGAGGCTGGGGAGAGGGGGAGGAAAGGGAGAGTGGGAGGAAGGAAGGAAGAGTAGCAAAAACAAAGGATGAGACAGGAACAAGGTGGGGTACTTGGGGAAAACATGGCTCAGTATTAAAAACATGTAGAAAATGACACTTCTACCAAAACCTGTAAACCACATAAACCCCAACCATAATTATCTGTTTCCCACAAACCAATCCATTCAAGGAGGAACATAATTACATATGCATAGACATATTCATATGATAGTATTATTGAGGATATTTATGTATAAAATCAATAGCTTGTCTGACCAACACTCCAAAGCTCAATGGTGTTCTATTACCAATAATATTAATATTAATAATCACAAAGAAAAGCAGCCAATTTTCACATTTGAGATGATGGAGCCCAAAAATATTGGGCATTTTGTTGTTAAAAATATTATATATAGCATTATATATATAGAGATAATGTCTCATCTCTTGCACAAACTATGTATTATGGATTAACTATATAATAAATCACATTGCATTTATATCATAGATTTAGTATAGATTTGTGGTAGTAATAATAAACTAGTAATTAATGACAAAAAGTCAAATATATGATTCAAATGACTGTCAAATGACCGTACTGTCAATATGAGCCTAATCCCAGTTATTACAAGCCTAAATATACAGTAAGACACCTTATTATGGTTTTTCTGCTGCCTGTGTAAGTAGTATATTTAAGGTGATGTTTGAATTATTTCATTAATTCTTGCATGCAGGGATATTTGTGGTCAGGACATGAAAATGCATGCATGCGCAGTAAGCGGCTTAACCTGGGTAAGGCCTTAATCAGAATATGAGCTATTAGCCATGACACAGCGTGCTCTAAACTTTACATAAGTAGTGGAAGGCGCTCTAACTCAAGAGTCTCCACCCAAAACTATTGACTAATGCTGCGCAGGGATCCATTTGCATTTATATTGTATGCCTTACTCCATAACATTCCCCACCATAAATATACCTGAAGTGATGTGGAAAGTGAGTGAACATGTCAGTGTGGTGCAGTCACCTCTGCTCTTAGATTCCTGTTTAAGCCGTGTATATTAATATCAACAGATAGGCATACATATTTCACCTGTAAGTCACTTGTACATTTTCTTACCCTATTAACTTTTATATTTGACTTTCTTGGTTGTTAACAAGTATAAAGCAGAGACAGTGATGTGTCTGTGGGCGTATGTGACACTCCATGAACCGATGTGCGAGAGGAGAGATAAACTAGTCAGAAAGGTCAACGGGAAGTATCAGCAGCCTTATAATAGGTGTAATCGGCGGTAGTAATAGTGAGAGCAGAGGCTGTTTTGCAGCAGTGGGACCTGTTTGTGGGAAGACTTGCTTGTGGTGCAGTGTGATGTTAATACCAGGTATTAAAAGCTCAAGCAAACATTAAAGGGCATAGGCAAAGCTAATAAATAATGCAAATCCACTCTAAATGCCTTTCATAAAGTGGAGAGAGCTTACCGAAGGTGCTGAGATTGACCCTCTTGTTAGCATGGCACTCAAGCCACAACTGTTGGGGCAAAAATGAGAGTTTACTGAGGATGCAAGGAATGGCTTTCAAGGTGACATTAACATAAGTCCTGGCTGCAAGTTTGGAGGTTGGACAACTTTTAGAGAACAGATGTTTGAAGGGTAAGACCTTTTTGGCCATTTCAACCGAATTGATATTTTTTTGGTTGGAACTGAAAATGTAATCAATGACACATACATTCACATGTGTCTCCCTTGTTATGTACTACACTGTAGGCTACTAACCATAATGTTCACATGCAATATTACTGGATGGAAGATAACATTAGGTTGTGGCTCAGGAGGTAGAGCGGGTCGTCCACTAATCTGAAGATCGGCGGTTCGATCTATGGCTCCTCCGGTCCACATATAAACAGTACACAGGTGTCCTTGGGCAAGATACTGAACCCCAAATTGCTCCTGAAGGCTGTACCAACAGTGTGTGACAAAATGTGTGTGTGAACAAGCATTAGAGAGCATTTGAAACTTGTCCTGATGAGCAGGTTGGCACCTTGCATGGTAGCCTCTGCCATCAATGTATAAATGTATGAGTGAATGGGTGAATGTTGGCATTTAGTGTAAAGTGCTTTGAGTGGTTGGAAGACTAGAAAGGCTGCTATGTAAATGCATTCCATAATGTGACTAAAAACCTGCTCCCTTCTGCCCTACACCACAATGTATGCCAATAATAAAAAGGGTGTAAACACAACACCAGGGTTCATCTCAGTGGGGTGACTCTGAAGGGTGAGAGCTGCCATCACGCAAGTCCTCTCACTGCCAAAACACTGCTGCCTCTCATTCTGACTAATGACGTGACCAGCCTCACACTGGCTTCTATTTACAGGCCTGTCATTAACGTCAGGTTACTTAGAGAGACACGGTCACATTATTATCATACCTGCTGCTGAGATAGAGTAATTCCCCCCGTGGATGTGAAGACAAAGTGGAAACCTTAATTTAAAATGCCAAGCCATGCCTGTGATTGCACACGATATGGTGTTGTATGAAAAAAGAAGCAAACCCCCCCCACCAGCTGAGAGCACAGTTAAGACAAAAAACTGTCTAAAGTGTAGAGATGTGGTACACCAATAAAATGAACCCCTGTTATTCAGGCACTGAGGCATGTTCTTCCTCATTAGGTGTATGTAAAAGATGGCGCACTTGGGAGAAAAAGATTCAACTGCTAATGATACCCTTGCCAAGGCTTTCCTATTGCAAATGTAATATTACTCACTGAATGTAGCTGTAATTATGACAAATATCAAAATCTTGACTACTTGTAGTACCAGTAGTTGAATGGTTACTGCACATGGCACATGGGTTTGATTCCATCCATGACATACCCCTGTTTCCCGTCTACCTCTTTACTGCCCACTATCCATTTAAGTCCAAAGTCCAATAGAAATCAACTTAAAAAGAAAGAAAGAAAGAAAGAAAAATCTTGCCTATTGAATCAACTGATTATAGCGGTCAGCAGCAGCTCTCCAAAGACAATAGCGAATCAGATGGAGCCCGCATAATCACATCTCTGTCTAGCTGCATAATAGGCCAATCAACATGTGCTGCCAGCATCAAATCTATGGCATCATACTTGATTCACGAGGCTAGAAACGTGCATTTACTCTTCGATGACAGTTGAGGAGCATGATGTGTGGCGCTCAGGGTCGAGCCTGCAGAGAATAGAGAACAGGACTTTGGGATGGCTTTGTTATCGTCAGTTTTTCTTCTAGGGAAAAGTGCAATTTCGCTGTTTGTCCTGCGCCGTTATCACTCGACGTACCTCAGGAGGATAAGACGGCAACAGGCAGGTAGAAGTTCCACATGGAAAATTCGTGCTACATTTGATAAAAAAGCTATATCACTCTATCACTCTCGAATCTCCTCGTGTGTGTGTAGACGCATCAGGTGTCCCCACAAAACATCGCCCTTCTCTCCTTCAGAATATACTTTTTTTTTATCCTGTTTTCATTCCTAGAGGCTGTCTACGGTCTGCTTGAGGTATTTAGTGGGCTCAGTCACTCTCCCCCAAGATACACAGACAGATGGCTTATGTCCTCCCTTTAACGTCCCAGTGTCTGATAAAAAAGAAAGTGAATTTAGACAACTGCCAAGAAAAGTGTCGCTACGTCAAGAAGTAAAACAGGGTGCAGATCCCAAGTGTTAGATTCAACAGTCGGCGACAGTTTCCTAGACAAGAATGCCCATTCTGTTCCCCATGACACCAATTCATGCCAGTTAAAAACTGTTCACACCAGCTCATCTATAAAGGCAGGTTTTGTTATTTTTAACATCTGTAAAATGGCATCCAGCAAAGCAACAGCAACAAAGAAAAGATTGTATGGACTCAACACAACAAGGTATAAAAATATAAAAATATACAGACTACTGCAGGCCAGATAACGTTTTATTAACACAGGATGGTGGTTCAGTCTGTGCATTGTGTGAAAAACCAACTAAACACCACAGCAGTATCCCCACATGTGCTCTTAATTATAATAAACTCTAATATATAAGCTGTCTCTCTTGGTTCCTCACACATCACAGCACTTTTTTTTTTTCGCTTTCTTTATTCTTCTTGTTGTTGCTGTTTTTCTGGCTTTCATTATATATCTTTTTATTCTTTCTTCTGTGCATAGTAAAAAAGCACATTTGATGTCTTCAATAGTCTTATTGTGTTTATTTTTTGTGTTTTATTGTGCCTTGGTGGGGGAAAAAATCCCCCTTGTGGGATAATAAAGATCTGAACTGAACTTAATGTGTCCACTGAACAAGAAAACCTGGTCTTGTAGATTATTGTAACCACCACGCCTGTACCTGTTCAAACCAATACTAGAATAGGCTGATTGGGTAGTCCGATCTAAAGGATGACATCATTTGTCATTACAACGGCGCCTTCGGCAACCATTCAGAGGACTACAAATGGTAAAAGCTACTGATTCAGTCAGTGCAGTGATGATTCAGCGTAGTCTGTTCAGCCACTTCCAGCAAGCAGAGTTTGTAGCAGACATTTGAACATTTGTTGTTTTTCTGGTCGTTAGTCTCACAGATGTTGACATCCAAATTTACTACAGCTCTGATGTAAATGTATAAATGTAGAAAATGTATGAAAAACACGTCTGATTGGTACCAGTATTTATGAATGGGCCCTTCAGCAGTACATAGAAGGTCTATGTGCTGTACCTTGACAACAACAGACTCTCCAGTGCTGATAAAATTCAAATAAGTCATAGGATCAAGAGAAACCTCTCTCTGTTAATGTGCCATTTAAATGCAAAGAGTCATTCTGCCTCCTCTAGTTAGTTTTTCTACTCTGGGCCTCGAATCATCAAAGCCGGCAGTGTCCAGAAGAAACCCGGCAGAGCGGGGACTGGCGAGAGGGCATTGGGTGGTAGCAAGAAACCATAAACGGTTTGAAGTTCTGCTCAGCAAATGAGCATCATGTTCAAAACCCCAAGAGGAAAGTTTGAAGGGAGAAGAACCTCAGAAGTCTGCTTGACTTTACTTAACTTTTGCTGAGCTCTGTGCATGTCAGACCACTGCCGGAACAGCATTGATAGCTCAGAGGTGGTTTATGCCGAACCAAAGCCGCCATTAACGATGGCCTTTTTTATTGGTCTGTGAGCCGCATGATATTTGCATTCTGTCTCTGTTTGAAATGGCAGTGTGGAGTGTTTGAAGAAATCTAAAAGCCAAAACACCAGCTGTCTCTTGACATAGATGACAGTGCATGTGCTGCTCTTTTTAAATGTGAAAAGGGTTTATTCTGCTCAACGCTGGAGTGTGTGTATATGAAAGGTGATACCCTCCAGTCTAGGTGATAATTACCTTCATTTATCAGACTGGCCTCTCTTATGAAGTTCATATGGAGAAGTGGGGGCGCTTTTTACTTTGATTTACAGGTGTGGATGGACCTTCTCAAACTGAAGGCCTGAACAAAATGAGGTAATAAAGCTTACAGGTATTAACTACAGAACAGCTATTGACTCTGCATGCTTGATTAAACTGTGATCAAATTAACTGGCAATCGCTTCTTAGTTAGAAGACAACAGGCAAATGTCATACACATGATGGACAAAATCCATTATTTAAAATTGAGTTTCTAAACTGCACACCTTACCTTATTTTTTTTTTAGCAGCACAACATTCTATATAGACCAACCTTTATAGATGTTACCGGGTAGCGATATCGACTTAAACAAGGTCCATTTTTAGAAGTGTCCTCTGAGAGTTTGATCCACCAGAGCACAAACCTGTTTACAATTTCACTATTAAAAAAGAAGAGCAGAAGCACTGTCTATCAAACACAGCAATCATGTCTGCTTTCCCACATTGCTCCAGACACTGAGCCTCGGCATCTCACATCCTGCATTACAATGCTGACAACCAGAGAGATTCGGAGGAGAAGCTATCATGAAGAGAGAAAAAAAAAAGAAAGTAAAACTGCAAAGCTTGAAGGGTGTAGCATGTTCTTTTTTAGCTGCAATGTTTCATGTCATTGGTATTCCACTGGCTGGTGGGCGCAAATCAATACTATTGAGCTGCTGGTGCCCAATAAACTAAGTTGTTGTCTCAATTGCAGTCTTCTTAGCTTAGTCTGTGAAAGAATTTAAAGCCCTTGGACAAAATTGAGGTAAAGTGTAAGGTATATTTGCAATGTTACACCTCGCATTCATTTCCTGACCTTTAGGATACACTGGGGGGTTGGATAGACAGATAATTTTCCATTGCTGTGTGGATATATAACAGATAAAGCTGACTTGACACTTGAGATGGACAGGTAAACTCATATGTAAGAGTGTGTGTTCATATACAGCATGGTGCCAATCAATTTCACTCATTTCTATAACACATGGATGCGATGTTAGATTGGGAATACATTTAGAAGCTCAGAGTGCAGAATGTATTTAATCTCACTAGATTCCATATTAATGCAGGAGAGATGAGAATGTATTTTCCAGTGCTATACTAATATCTACCATAAAGTAAAGTGGAGCAATAAAACAAAAAAAGTGCAAAAAATCAGTCAACATTGATATATTTTGTATCACATTATAAATTAAGACACTACAGTATTTCTTTTAAGCTTAAAGATTTCCTAAAGCTTAAAATTCCTTTGTAGTGGAATCACACAGTGGATTCAAAACATGAAAAATGACATTGAATTATCTGAGCTGCGCACTGCGGAGTCGGTTTAAATAAATAATTACACACAAAAAAATCCATCTCGTGGGTGTACATTCTTACAAAAATTCCACTGTGTGAAATGTTCTCTGGTGAATCACATTCGTAAGTGTAAATCCCTCCTTCCTCAGTCTTTGGAAAGACAGACTGACAAAAAAAAGGCAAAAATGAACACTGTTAAACACTGGAATAGGCAAACAGTAACATAAGGCGTTTTGCAGGGTAGTTTTCTCTGAGTGCCTCGCTGCTCATTCCCAGGGATGGATTTAAATTCTGTTGTTTGTAGCCGTTAGCATTTGCACTCACTCAGTGCACTTTATTGGATGGTTATGCTTCAGGTGTTTGTTAGCAAACGGAGTGACAGTATCATTGATTTGGAGTCATGTTTCTGTCCACCTGGTAAATGTAAATTCAATATTTGGCTTTGTTTCTGGGCTCTACCAACACCTTAGGCGAACAGTTGGCCCTTTAGCTGCTAAATGATCCTCTATGTTCACTAGCTAGGTGCTATTTGCTGTTGGTGCTGAGCAGGTAGTGTACAGTAGAGAGAGCTTTTTCCCTGAAATTGTTGTTTTCTGTGCCAACACTTGAATTTTCCTCAAAAATAGTGTTGGCCTCTATAACCTATATTAAATATTAATGCTAAAACAATAGCATGTGTTGTGTTCAGCTAACTCAACCAACCCTGCTGTGTCTACTATGGAAACAGGGCTGTCATGTTGATTTGATTGGTTAGAAAAAACTTTGTTTCTGTAATGGGATTTTCTCATTTTCTTATCAAGGATATGTTTCTGTATAAATCAGTGTTTATGAATGTTGAAGCAACTGTGTTATGGTTGGGGATCATACTCGTATTTTCTGGGACTGCCCCAAAATACAGACATTCTGGAAAGACATCAAGAAAGAAATGGAGAAAATCTTGGGAATTGACCTCCCCCTGGACCTCAGACCTTTAGGGGGTCTCAGCTCCTAATGAGAATTTGACATACAATGCCCCTTTTTAGGTGAAAGAAATGTTATTTATTTATTTTTAGGGGTGCTGAGATCAAATTTAGGGGTGCTTGAGAACCCTTAAAAAGGGTCTAAAATCGCAACTACCCTGGACCCACTACTTTTCCTTTGGAAAAAGAACCTGAACCCTAACCCTAAACCTCCTGCGATAGCGCAAAGGATACAAAAAATCAGACATGTCAAGTTGATAGAACATATGACTGCCTTCATACGGCTAAAAATACCTATATCTATGAGGAGATGGACACCTGTTATTCTCTACCTTGGTTAAGACTTTCATTCTCTATGTGACGTGTGGACCTATGGTGTCTATGTTCACCCTATGCAGCATTATTTTATTTGTATGCAGCCTACATATGTGTGGATTGAAGCCCAACCTCAAGGTGATTTTGTTCTATACAATTAAAATTGTATATGTTTATGAATGGTACTAAAGATAAACAAAATCTGTGTTTATGTCGCCCTTATAACCAAGTCCTATTACACAGTTTTAAAAAGATGCTTCATTTTGTACTAAATAACTTACTACTGAATAAAAAATGGTTAGAATTAATATGTAGTACATGATCATGGCTCACTGGGAATGACTGTACAGTTCATATACAGTACATTGGCTCTAAGGGACGAGAGGGGAGTGGAGGCGGAGGAAGCCAGGAACTTGTGTAGGAGGGACAGAGCTCATGGTTTATGTATGACCCCCTTGAGTGGGCACACAACAGGTTCCTCTAATAAACGGATTTCACACAGCTATATATCAAATCTTCATCTCTTATCCAGCAGCATCTGAGAGGAACCTCCAAGTCATCCGAGCATGCGCTCATCCCGCCTGAAATCGACCTTCTCTAATGGATGAAAAGAGGATGAAAAGCGGGCCTTTGTGGTGCTGCTGGCCCCTGAGGAACACCAGGAAGTGTAATCAGCAATGACCCATGTTAGACTCCACCATCCAGGGAGTTCGTTAACATACCCGGCCTGCCTCGGGGGAGTGGTTGCCTGTAACAGTGGAACAAGCACTTGAATCATGAAATCCCAGACGTCTGGCTGCTCTTTCCATGAATCGCCACAATTCAGCTGAGCCTGCAGAACCATAACCAGTACCGATCACACTTTGTCGTTTTCCTCTCAGACGTGTGCCTGCACAGCAATTCCCAAGAAAAAATGACGTGCTTTAAATAAACATATATGTAAAATGTCAGCGTAGATTGGAAACAGGCCGCCTGTGTAGATGCATGACAAACTCAAATAGAAAAGCAGCAAGGGACTGAAAACAAGTTGTCAGTAGGTTGATGATTGGAACAGGGTCCAAGATAATAAGATTGTTTGGCATAAATCACTGAGGAACCCTGGTGGGCACACAGATATAGGCTGTAAGTCAATTTCAACAGCCTTTAACATTCAGCCAGAATGGAAATAAAGCATGTTCACACTTCCTTGAAGGCATATGAGTGAGGAACTGCTGGTGAGAGAAGCCAGATTTCACTAAGGGTCAGAAATGTGCATATGTAATGATTATTAGTCATTCTCCTCTAAATTGTACAAGGGTGATGTTGTTTTATGTATTTATTACATAATCTCCTGAGCCTACTGTGCAATTAATAAGAAGCTGCTGAAATCATAAGAGTTTTATTTTCCAGAGGTAAAAGGCCAGATTGGGCGGTAGAAGGAATAATTGCACTAAACTAAAATTGAGCTGCTTTAACTGATTTTTGGACATTTGAGGGCAGCACAACAAGTTATTAACATAATATGGCTAACATTTTAAATACTGCATATTAACATATCTTGTAGACACATTCAAGAGAATGGAAGGTGTGTCCAAACTTGACCTGTACTGGAAGTAGTCAATTTAAGTTGTTTTTGGCCAAAAGATGGATGTAAGTCCTACATTCACTCTCCTTTTAGTTTCCAACAACCGCTGATATCTATCTCTTTAACTGCCAAATATTCCACTATGTTAACCAGCTAGGCGCTAACTTTGCCTGTCAGCTGTTTGATGCGTGGCAGGAAGTGTACGGTGGTTTCATCAGAGATTTTTCATCACTGAAAACAGTTTCCTGCTGCAGCCGGAAGCAAGACTGATGAGAGAGGAGTAAGCAGCCTAGAAAACTAAAATAATAACTCTCCCTAGAGATTATGGGAGCTGCAATTCTCTGAGTTCATCACATAAGTAATACTTTTCATTTAGCCATTCGTTCTATGTTAATATAAAAAAAGATTGATGAGCACAGATTGAAGAATTTCTGGTTTTAAGTTTCAAGTGTTTCAACATTTGGTCTAACTGGCAAAAAAACCCTGTCCCCCTTCAGTTATGAGTTTAGACTGAGAGACTCATGTCTATGAACCTTTTTAATCTTTGCACCAAAAGGGAATCGTGATTTTAAATAAAGGTGTAAAAGCAGCCAAAATACAGGAAACAATTGGGCCTGGATTGCTCTCATTGCGGTCCTAATTTAAAAGGGATGTAGTAAAAGGAGAATGCATCCCTGTCTGTAATGTAGGACCACATAGCAACGCAACCCCCCCCCCCAAAACAGTTTATTTGCCAAACAACTTGGCACAAGGGGATGAAGTTCATAGCCTCCCTGAGGCAACATACCCAAAAGTCACCCTGACTCTCTCCTCTAGCTTCATGGCTGAGCAAATGTGTTTTCCTCTGTTTAGCAGCAGTCAGAGTTCTCTACTTATAAATCAAAAGTGAGACGGGAGGCTAAATCCGATGGCAAATGCATCTCTTGAGATGCATCCGAGATGCAGTCTGATGGCAAGGTGGGGAAGAGCTGGACTGCAATCAGCCTCAGCTGAGACTAGACAGAATCTGGATATATCTGCATCCCAACAAGGTCTGTGTCATAAACGGATCAACGTTTGTGCTAAACCCTCTGATTAATGCTATTGTGACTACTGTGATTTGAGTGAAGTTCTCTGTCTTCTTTATCTTCTAATTGTTTCTTAATAATCAAAAGAGAATGGATTCTAATTTTGTACAGTATATGTCTGAAGTGATTAGTACTCACATTAAACATCACCCACATTGCAGATTCAATCAATGCTGCCAGGCTTCAGAAATTCTGTCAAAAACATCTCACTTTTGACAATGAAAAACTTCACACGTTGAAATATGATAAAGTAGCTCTTTTTACTTTGACTATATAATTATCTCGCTTGGATTGCTCTGAAATTATTTCAGACTTATAGCTGGGAATTGAAATTCTACCTAATAATTGACAGAATGCTGCACAAACAGTTGCAGTCATTTTGCAATAAATGTGTTTTCATTAAATGTGTCATTATTATATTGTGAACATTCACAGAGCTCCCGTAATGAACAGTCTGAAAAACAGCACAGCACATAAAAGCTGCACCAGGCCCACTTCATCATAGGTGGGTTATTCTGTTTTTGTACCCAGACAGAATTGTTTATAACTCTATTTCTGGGTTAGATGGTAAATATCTCCATACACCTCATGATGAATTTCTGCTTCTGGTTTATTTTTGCAAAATATATACTCACAAATACCTTCTTCCACAGGATGACTAAGTGAAAACTGTGAAAGTTTTTGAAAACAGTGAAAGTTTTAGCAAAACTGGGATTGGGCTGATGACTGTTGACCATAAAACCCTTTCCTCTAGAAAATGACATCCTGGTGGTTATTCTACTTAAAGTTGTTCCCTTGGTAACGATTTCTGTTCCATTAGTTGTTCCTCAGGCCATGAGTCATAAAGTCTATGGGCTGTATTTTCTTGTGGTCACAACCTCTCCTGCACCTGTTCTTAATTTTGGCAACTCTCTGTGAGTGCTGAAGAGTCGGGGCATATCACTAGCAGTGCCACATTGGACTGCAATTTTGGCATCAAGTTACCATGTTTTGGTCCTTCAGGGGTATGTTTGTCAGATTAGTTTGTAAGAAGTGATACCCGACCATGTGTTTATAGGTCTTCGGAATAGCAATGCTATTCTCACCTCTACAGACCTGGACAATCACATCATGAAGTGTGCTTACTGCTTTTGGAAAGCTACAAAAGCAGCAATCCATCTTCAATGTTGAAAAGGTGTAAAGGGAGGGGGTTTCAGACGATGTTTAAACATTTTTTAAAAAGAGACTGCTTTTGAAAGCATATTCACACCATTAATGTACAGACAGTACATCATGTTTTGAGATTAAAAAGCATGATAGGAACCACCATGGTAGGCCATGATTGTTAAGTAGTCACTAAGACGATAATGGATCCTTCCACATCCCAACATTATACCACTTTCCTCTAGTGGCGGAGCGCTTGAACATTACCACCGGAAATGTTTGCTGAAAAAACAATGTGATGCTTATTTAAAGTGTCTGAAATAGCCTGTTTAAACAGATGCTCATTTCCACCTGTTTCTTTCCACACGAGAGCTGTCCAATGTGAGCACAACTGGTCTGGAGGGAGCTCGGCTGCAGCAGGTGTGCATTATGCACCGCTGTCAATGTCACATAGACTACAGCAACCATTTCCCAGTTCACCTGGGGCTTTGGTACTGAGTCTGGAGCTGGATTTTATGCTACCGGACAATCTAGAGTATGTTGTCCTTTCAGGTTCATCAGTTCTGACCGTGGCACACGTTGAAACCTACCTCGTAGAAGATCTGGGGTCGGGTGTGGCCAATTGTAGGTCCTGATCAGCTGCCAGTCAAAGTCGTCATCTTGGCCCTGTCTGTATTCACACAAGCCAGGGTCTGAATCCTCATCAAAGGTACAGCCGGCTACAGAGAGAAAAGAGCAAAGCGTGTTACCGGAGGAGACACAGAACAAAGTATAAAACTTGTAGCTGTGAACTTTTCTTATTACTAGGGGAAGGGCCACATAAGAGTCCCTATTAGACAAACACCAGCGAAATGATTGCTGTGTTACATCACCACAGGCTCACTGTAAATGTCTGATACATCAACTCCTGGAGAATCTTTGCAGCTATAAACTAAATTACAGCTAATGGTTAGCACCGGGCGGTCAACATGGACTGCCCATCTCATCTATTCCCCTCAAAACCTACCGCCATTTGGTGCAATTAGCCCTGTGGTGTGAAAATGACACACCAGTCACAGGTCACCCAGATAGCCAGAAATAATGGGCAGCAGTGCCAGAGCAGGCAAGGGGGTTCCTCTGCTGATGGAGGACAACAACAGCCTTGCTCTCAGCCTGTGAAGGTGACCCAACCCTGTCTGGCCTCTAATGGTTACTTTCACTATTTTGCCATTATCACACAAACTACAGGCTTTTATAGCCACCAGCTCAATTGTCAACCCGGAGGGAAAAAACTGTGTTTTCTTGTTTAATTGGTTAGAAAATACAGGTGCTCTTCAGATAATCTAAAAAATGAATAGTCTAAACTTGGGAGGACCAAACTGTGGTCATGCATGGTGTGTGCCATATGCTTTACTTGGCTTCATCCATAGAGTGATGTGACCCATAGATACACATGGTTTGGACACAATATGACTTTTACAGCTACAATTTTCAGAATGAATTTAGAGAAATCATCACATTTAAAATAGTACTTCAATGATTTTGCATTGGCTTTTTTAGAGCTTTTTTAAAATGTACACGACTCCCCAAGGCCTCTTTAACCCTTACATACTGTTCAGGGTCAAATCTGGCCCACTTTTACATTTGAGAGCTGTAAAAACACCTTAGATACATTTATTTTAACCTGACTTTTGCTAATGTGACCCACAGTATACAAACATGGAAATAAAATGCAACATTGTTTAATTTTTGTGCAGTTGATCAATATTTTTATATAGGCAAATGTACAAATTTGGCCTTTGTTTATTAATTTTTTTTTTTCTTTTTTCGAAGATTAGCTTCAAACATGTTGTATCCATCATATTCTATCAAATGTTCTACTGGACCAGAACAGTGATTGTGAATGTCTTTTTTCACATAAGATTAATCAAGCATTTTTTATTGACTGACGGGGAATGTGTGAATATGAATTGGTGTGGAGACTAATTATTAGAGTCAGAATTTGAACAGTATGTGATGGTTAAAAAGCTGGAATCAACACAATGACTCAATTATTAAATCAATAATAATCACACTGCACACACAAAGAAAATCTGGAATGTGGGTCAACCACATGCATCTGTAATGGAGAACAAATGATATAATACTGAAAATTGCAATTAGACTTTCTGTTAGTATCCCCCACAGCTTACAGCCCAGCTTCCTACCATACTCGCTTTTGTTGGGCATGTTGATGTTTTTACTGTGTGCTATAATGTCAGATCATTAGTGAAATTGCTGGTGTGCTAAGTAAGTTTTACCTCCACAAAGCCCTAGATAACTTGGCTAAACTCTTTAAATGAATGGATAAACTGTTATTACAACTAATAGAATGAATGGCCATGAACTGTTGTTTCCCTTTAAATGCTCCAACACAAGCTGGAAAAGGTAAAAAAAAAAAAATCAATGCGATCAGTCCTTCTGCTGAACCAAATGAGTCTCCTCAGGTTAAAAAGAAAGTGTGATTTGTACCGATCCACCAGCGTAGAGAATAGCATGGGACCCGCTGCCAAAGGGTGGCTCAGGAATAATGGTGCGAGATGCGGGGAGCTGCTCATTTATAAGACACACGGTGCAGCACGGCCCTGTCACCAGTCCACTGAGCTGGCCATTGCTCAGTCTGGCCCTGGCTTAGAAGACAGGACTAACGGTCTTCGTTCTTACTCCAAATGCCCTGAGCCCACTGCGGTCCCAGGACCCTCTTCACTAACAGATCGTATTAAGGCTTGGCAGCAGTGCTACTCGTGTAAAGAGCTACTCTGACTCCATGCCAGCTTCTACTTAATCCTATCCCGTCTGGCCTACTCCCCTAATATTGCTTTTTGTGTTTTTTGTTTAGAAGCTCCATCTGTTTTCTTTTTTTAACGTACAAGTTTAGAGTTAAAAAAAAAAAAAAAGATGGTGTGCTGCAATAAACCACTAAGACTGCTAATTTTGGACCACCGCCTTCGCTGTTCCTGCTGACAAACAAATATCAACCAACCCCCGCCACCAGTGAACCTCCCCACCCGCCCCGGCCCTCTTCCCTTCTGCCAGCAGCCAAGCGAGCGTTTCCGGGTGTGTAAGCAGATCAGAGTTTTTAATTGCCTCCTGTGTGAGGGGCTGCTCGTTGTGTTGCGCCATCGTGCCCGGTTATCTGAGGATGAGGGGCTGAGTGGTGGAGCAGGCCCCGCGGTGGAGGCCTGCCTTTCATCGAGAGCCCTCAAGCTCCGGGGAAGAAATGTCACCATCAGACACGTTCCACTGATTCCCCTCATTAGGACTCATCCTTCCCAGCCTCCTTTGCTTTTAGCGCACACGTTCCTCTCAGTGCCCAAATGAGCTTGTCTGGCAGCAGGAGGGCGAGCCCATGTAATTAGAAAAGCCATGTGCATTCTGGTGAATTCTTACTGATGTGTGTGCGTTTTTCTTCCACTGTGTGCCTAAGACGTGTGGTTAGCTGAGGTTGTTCGCTGTTTTGATGTTTACTTAAAAGTGAATACAATTATAATGAATCTGCCAGTGTCACGCAGGCTACAGTTGTAACAACTGCTGGGATGAATCATTTGTGTTCACCACTGCGACGGGGAATCTGGCCAACGCGCCAACGAGATCGCTCAGATTTCCACGCGACAATGACTCGAACACGAGGGCAAGCAGCTTTTCGAACGCTAACCGCTTATCAGAAGCGATAGCACGGCTCAGTCCCAGAGCAACGCAGCACCATGCAGAGCGGCAATAACAGCCCGAGACGTGGACGGCGGGGACCGAGATAACTTTAGTGAGCCGCTGTCACAGCTGACACGTTTCTCAGGAGGAGAACAAACAGGAAGAAAGAAAGAAATGTGCAAGAACGAGGCGCCTTCCTCTTTGAAAGGTAGGAGGTAATTTGCCAAACAATACCTGAGGTTGTCGTAAGATAGCGTGAGCGGAATGTGTTATCTGTGTGTCTCAACCTCAACACATTATTGGCTCTGGCAGAGAAAAAGATGTTTAGTGAGAGGTTACAGTGAGGTTTTTTTCTTTTTAGCATGTTCCCACCTTTCCTACTGTTATACCCCTGCTGAACCACACATCAACTTGTTATCCATATCCACTTCCAGATGTTCATTTCCAAGTCACTTTATTGCTCTCTCCCGAAATCAGTTCTAATGTTTTCAACAGATTCCACCTAATCAAGCCATAAAATGTTTTTCTTATTGCTAATTTTACATGAGACTGCTTATCAGAGAAATCCCTGCCAGTTTCCTGTGTGGGGATTTTACTCAACAGCCGGCAAAGCCCTCAAGAGGCAGCTAAGAATCTCATTAATATGGTTTTCAGTGATGGTCTAAATACGGTTTTAGAGGTTTCCCCATGACATGTCAGATATATGAAGGGGAAACCCCCATATTAGTCATTTTTCTGACTTTTTAAACATTCAAAATGGTCAAATTTAAGCATATTAAATACCAGCGTTTCCAGCTTTATCTTAAATGTAATAAAAAATTGCTTTGAGGCAATGTATAATATATTTCAACAACCTTATAAAATGTCCACTTTGCCTTAGCTTTACGTCATTAAAGCACTGGTCCACCAAAACTGCTTTTTATCCAAAGCAATATACATTAATTTGCCTCGTGTACCAGCACATGGAGAGTACTTTGGGGTTCAGTGTTTCTCTCCGAATGTGTCCAATATCCTTATTGGTACAGAACATACAGATAGTTTTGGTTTTATTTTTTTACTTTAGCATAAAAGATACTGACTCAGATAACTCCAGAGGACACTCTTGTCAGTTTTCAATAGAACAACTAAGTATTGTGGACACTGCATCTGGGAGATGATACTGTTGTAATTTTTAATAGCTGTCAGCACCACAAACCAAAATGACATTTATCTTCGACCTTGTCTCAAGGTCCACAAACAAGCTTTTCCCAGAGCTGTAAACTGCATCTTGCAGTCTTTCTCAGCAAATGGAGGTTTTTTTCAGTTGTATTTGGGTAACTGAACTATGGGACTTTGGTCAAGTGATCAGGAGAACAGTTGGTCATATATGAAGGAAGATTAAAAACCCCTAACTTTGTTTTGAAATGGTCTCTTGGCCTCCTTGATCTTTCTCCAGCCTTCTACTGACTCTTCGATGACCTTTGACCCCTTCCCAATCGATGTCTTGAGTGGTTTTGGTGTTCACAGACAGGCGATGACGATTTACAGCACTTTCTGTTTTTATAAAGTATTCTCTTTTCATTCTCTTGTCCAGGGTCTTTGCTGCCAAATAGAGCTTGAGTCATGATGATTTTGTAAGACTACTTTTTCCAAGGTGAAAAACAAGAACATTCACAGTCTCCATTGTATTGGGATGGAGATTTAGAGTACCGGTCAATAGTTTGGAGACAGTTTCTCATTCGAGGGATTGGTAAGGCGTATCCGAACTTTTGATATCCACTGAAAATCTCAGAGAAATAACAAATAAAACCATCTCCATGACTAGATACTACTAAAGTTAAAATATGTTCTGTTTTTGTGATTTGTTCAGTAGCGTAATATCTTCTGGTGTCCATAGAAGGTGTTAATTGTATCCTATTAGCTGTGTTTGTGCAAGGTCAAAGTCAGGAAATAGCAGGAGGAGCATAACTCTACTGCACAGAGAGCCTGTGAGGCAGTTATAAGAGGCCCTGGAGGGAGATTAATGGGAGAAGGTGTAGACGGGCCTGAAGTGCTTGTGATGGACCCCGGGTATGAGTGTCCGACCTAAACTGCTTCTACAGTGAACACCACAACCCTGACTAATAGTCCACACAGCAAGCACATCATGTAAGTTGTGATGGAGAGGGAGGAAACTGCAAGCCTCTTACATAGCATTCATCCTGGAGAGGAAGAAATAAATTAGAGAGCAAACCTGTCTTGAAATATGTAACATGTATTGGTCCACAGCGCAAAAAGGTTCAGTTTCACATTAAAGGCTCTAACATTTTGGGTTTCCAACGGTTTTCTTTTTGGTCTTTTCTTTTCTATTGGCCTGAGTCCATGGCCCCATGGCTGCCAAGTTTCTGTCTGTGAAAACTAAACTAAAGAAAAATAGGCTTGCATTCCTTTTATTCATGAATCTGGAGAAATAATTAACACTGATGGCCTTAACATGAACCTAATATAATGTTGTATTTTAGAGTTGAGAAATGTTGAACATATCAGGATGTGAGGAAAACTGGGTACTCCAGTCAGCCAATCAAAAAGATTCAAATTTAAGTCTTTCCTGGAGTGATTGAAAGTATCAAACAGTTAAATAACGTAACATCTCAGACAACTACAGAACGCAAAGACAACATCATTCAAACATGTAACTATGTGGTTTCAGCGATAGCAGCATCCATAGCAACTACTATTTCAATTATAGAAATCTTCATAATAACTGACAAATGTAACTTAAAACATTGCATTTTCCACTGGGAATAAAAAGAATGTCAGCTGTGTTTTGTTTTTTTCGTATTCGCAGGCAGAAACTTGAATAGGACATAAAAAAGGAAAATAGGCATCTCACAATTTTAGAGCCATTATTGTTAAACTAACACATTTTTTGCCGTGGACCAATGTATCTCTTATACATGTCGATATGAGACTGGGCTGCAGAGGGGATGAGCAGAAACCGTGGGCTGGGTGAAGAGCCCTCAAACAGAAGTACAGAAAAAGAGCAAAGCCAAAGAGGAGCGCCCGATAATGAGAGCAAATCACAGATAGTGCAGGGCATGTTTTACAAGAGCATTCATGGAAGAATGTTTTTTTAAATATATTTTTTTATTATTTTTTATTGTCTTCAAAAGCTATCCAGCATAAAAATACCAAAAAGATAATCAAAGAGGTCTGGGATGAAGATGTTTTTTATTGATCACGCTTTTCCAACGCTGTTCTCAGATGGGCTTAAATCATTTATACACAGATTTAACAAGGACACTCATTCGCAATTACTCTTACAAGGCTGACAGTGTTTACATAGTGAAGGGCACAGTGGCGACTGATTCTCACCAATATAAATCCCAGCCAGCACAAACGACGTATGGATGGCTGCCAGTCTGAAAGATTGCCTTTCGCTTCTCATTTGGAGGATATGAACTGTAAATGCTACTGAGACCTTTAAAAAGACAACATTGGACTACTTCTCTCATCATCAAGTTCATCACTGCTCTGTTTTCTTGTGTTTCCAGGGAGAACGCTCATGATTACTTGTTATGCTTTATACATGAGCTTCATTGTCGTGACTAATCTTCCCTTACTTGCTGAAAAATGGGACTACAATTTGACCGGTTAAACCTGGCCAATAATCTCATCCTGTGCTGATGAGCCAGCTCCCCATTGCATTAAAGCAAATTCCTCAGAAAAAAACGCCTAATATTGTGTAACCAGCAGCAGCGCTCGGCTGGCACTCCCTTTAATCAGCGCCTCTCAGATACAGCGGCTCTGTTGGGACTGAGGATCCAGGATGTTCTGCCGCTCCTCTTGTTTGGTTTGAGATAAAGCTGGGCCGCTGCGTGATTTGCATTTAAGCGCGTGCAGACAATACATCAGACTTGACAAGTTTACTTACGGAGGGAAGGGGGCGGGGGGAGAGGAGGGAGGGGCGGGGGGGACGAGGGAGATGCAGCTGTACACCTCATCAATACTGAGCCAGCGGAAGAACCACCCCAATAGTACTTCTCCATAGACCATTAATAACAGCCAGAGCTGTTTTTTCAGAAGCCTTACCAGTGAGGAGGAGGAGGGGAAGTAGAGAGAGGGGAGAGGAAGCTGAAGATGAAGAAGACGAATAGGTAAAGGAAGAGAGTTTTATTTAAGAGCAACAACATCCCCGGTAAGCTGTAAGAGTTCAGCCAATATAGGCTTTTGATTGACAAGCCCATATTTTACGATATTTGGACATCTAAGAAACGTGACCTTTTTCACGCCACAAAAATACTGTGTGAATTTGATTCTACATCTTCATTAAAGCAACTACAAGTGAAATCAAGACACCAGAGGCCAGATGCATAAATATGCATACACACAAATCTGTGTGTACACCCTTTTCTACACATTAAGGCTTTCTTGTGCAGCTTTCTAGTAAACAAACAAAACTCATGTTTACATTGCACGCGTATCTTGAAGTCGAGGAAAGATGTGTAATTCATTTCCTTTTCCAAAGCCAATTAAAATATATATATATATATATATATATTCTATATCCTGCATTGTTTAGAATACCATTTTTATTAGTTGTTCTTCTTGTTGGCTGTTTCTTGGCACGTTACTGTCAACAACTAGCAGGAATATCATGAAATCGATGGCAGGATGTGAATCGCCCCGTGTGTCCTTGTCCTCATGCCAAACAAAACATTCCCACTGGTAAAACAGAGCTCCATGGCAGCAGAATGTATGTGACAGACAGAACCCAATGATAAAGCATTGTTAGACTGATTCTTAGACTGGACTAGTCCATCTTTACAGTGTACACATATACCAAAGGCACATTTATAAACATAATCTTTAATCACTCTTTTGAGTATGCAATTATTAGTCAGTTTTTTATCCATTTTGTCTCGATAATGAGAGCCTCCATCTCCATCACTCCATGTAAGTTACATAACTTCCAACCATATATCTCAGAGGAGTATATTATAAGTAAAAAAACAATAACACCATCTTTCAGCCAGATGTTGAAGCTCATCGTCAATGGACAAAAAAAAAAAAGATATGGAAGGATTTCCTTAACAATAATTTATACCAACACAAAAAGTTCAAAACAAATTACTATAGTAAATTATGAAAACGTATTTAATTGACATTTTATTGGATGATTGAACTGACTGATCACTGCCGATGACGGTTTACAGGTACATGTGATGAACGTCACAAACACAACACAGACAGTCAATGAAACTGTGCCTCTCTTTGCAGCTCTTTTCCGTCACAGATCTACAGACTTGGTGGCAGAGCTATTGATATGCAAACAGGCGGAGGTGTGCGTCCTTAGATGAGACTGAGATTTCCAAAACAGAACCATGATTAAACCCAGCGTCATGAATCAAAGAGTGCATAACCATCTTTTCTGGTCATAAACCTTCACAGAGTTTAACGCTACTAGCCCCAGATATTAGATTAGTATATCAAAGGGTTGATACATCAGTCTGAAGCAAAGTGAAACCCAATCACAAGCCTGACCTAACAATTACCTAATGAAAACATACATGTCGGAGATCGCTCGGTTTTATTGAAACTTGCCAACTGTGACGGCCTGCTCGACTAAACAGACTGGGTATGTTGGGAGACATTGATCAAAATGTACTTGGAGGAGCTACAGCTGTAATCATTTATCATCATTTATCATGATATGGGGATTTGATTGGGGATGTCCAAGCATGTTATGACTGATTGGCTGAACCATTGCGCTCCCGTGACCTTTACAAGACAGTAAATGTAGAGTAAATGGTCCGATAATGGCTATACGGCTGTCCAACCTCAGACAAACCCACACATAAGTCTCCATTAAATGAGGATGAACTATGCCTCCCCTGAGCTACCCCCGTGTTTCTTATGCACGCTCCTTTTTCTATACTCTATCTCTTCCCTTCCTATCTCAGTTTTCTTGCCCCATCTTGGTCGAACCTTTCCCCGCTCTTATTCGCCGGACTGGGCCGAGGCCGCTACAAACACACAAAGCAGCAAATGGTAAAAAAAAAATCTCATTTCCCTCTAACCGCCTGCTGCACTTTTCACACTCAGGCTGTTAGCGGATGGCAGGATTGGCACTGCAGGGCATATGCTGTTGTGTGAAATTGTTTCATTACTGGTCCACGGTGGTTCCAGCAGCTAAACGCAACCCAGGAAAATCCCAGTAGCCGAGGCCTTTCCGAGTCCGGCGCTTTCCCTCGGTCGATAACGCTCTTCAAGATCTGTCATATATCTTTGCAATGGATAGATTTTTCCAGCAATAAGTAAGCACGGTCCACCGGTAGGGGTTAAGGCTGGGTATCGTTTAAAATATGACGATACCAGTACCAATCCATGAACCCTTAGAGTGATACCGATACCCAGTACTTCATTCGATCGAAGAACGCTTGCACTGATTGGCTGTGACCAAGTTCATACAAATAGTCATATGTTCTAGCTCTGGGTGGAAAAAGGATCGATTGCAGGAATCGTTTGAAGGGAGGCGTTTTGATATTACTTGGTATTGATGTATTTTGGTCGATACCTCAAAGGTATTGAGTACCGATACCCAGACCTAGTAGGGGTTGAAGGGGTTGTTGATACACATAACTAAATGAGGTGGACCAGATATGACTTCACTACGGTTCCTTTTAGAGGTCAGTGATTGCCTAATGTGATTAACTACTATCTTGTCCAACAAAAAGAGAAGAAAATCAGCGTTTCTACAGGTTTTTTCTCAACTATCAACCTAACCTGACCTGACAGAGCTGAACAGATGAACTGGTCCGTGTACAGCAGCATTAAAGAGATGGCTGCATACCAGCAAACCAGACAGAAAAACATAGAAACCAGGAGAGAAAAAGGTCTGCTTAGAGATTTATGTCACCCTTCATCAGCACATATATAGATAAAATCTCCACCAGTGGTTTGTTTAGGTAGAAAAGTGTCACAAAGCACCTAGTGCGGACAAAGCAGATACTTTTCATTAGGGCAGGCGCTCTCTTTTCATTTCTCATTTAATCTTTCCAGCAGCGCCACCAACCAACCCCCGCACCCCACCTCCACAGAGACATCAATTACAGGGCTCCATCTCCCGCAATCTGAAGCATCGCTCTAAAACCTATCGAAACTACTTAGCCAGTTAATGCTATTGTTAGAGGTGTCATGAGGAGAGAGGCGCATGAATAGAGGTTGATGAATAAAAACAGACCTTGTCCGATGAGGCTCAAATCTCACTAATTAAGAAGATGGAGAGTTTTTCTTCAGCACCTGCATTACAGCACTGCACTTTTTTTTCTTCCTTCCCCCGCTGATGGAGAAAGGGAGGAAAATGACAGATACACTCAACTACTGTTAGATATGAAAATTTAATCAAGAGTGCTGGAGGAGACGTTTTTTTCCCTCATGCGGAAAGACGCTTAAAGTGGTTATGTCAAGTCTTTTTTGTCCCCTGAAAAAAAGAGGAATATTCATTTCAGGTCTGACCTAAATGCATTAGTTGAAAGTTTAGCAGTGATGTACTCATAATGGAAATTATTACCGACCCCACGCCTACATTTCTCTTTGCCAATTAGAGGCTACATATTAATGACACGTCTTTAAAAAAAAGTTGGATCATTTTCTGAGAAAGTTCAAATCAAACTCACCCGGTCCTAAGTTCTTAAAATACCACGGCCTCAAAAATAGCCTGCATCTATGTACTAGATGCTATTTGCACTTATGCTAATGCCGCGCATAGATTTACACAACATGCATGATTGCATTATGTCACGACAACCAACCGCCCCTTCGGCTTTGATGTCGATTTCCATACAATCAAATGGTAAAAATAAATGCTTCGAATGGCTCAGGGCAGACTGAACTCAGTCATGTGAAGGCACAAATGAGGGGACCCGACCAGGCTGCAGCAAGACTGATTGTAATGCTTATTTATTGGCCTCTTTATTTTTGATTCGGAGTGCAGAATGTGTAATGTGCTTCAGTCTTGATATTCACCGCGGGTGGTCAGACCACAAGAACAAGACACTCAGTAATCCTCGGTGAGTAATTTTTAATCATCTATTTTTACATAGAGTGTACAGAAAAGGAAAAAAAGAGAGAGATGAACAAGGGATAAGGAACGTGCCCGGGATACAGAGCGATGAGATGCAGGGATTCAGATGACAACCTCCCTCCCCTCCGCTGTCCTCATAGCTCCACTGGGTGCTACAGGCAGCTGCAGGTCCGTGACCTCCATTACTGAGACAGAGCCCTGACTGCACAGCCTTCCCTGCCTTCCCCATCCCGACAGGCACATGGTTAAAGAATAACCTTTTTTTTTTTCTTTTTTTTTTTTTTTAAACACACCTCCCCATTTAAGCAAACAGTCTTCTCCTCCAAGTAATTTCCAAGGCCAGGTCGGAAGAGTGTTAATCTCTCTGAGAGAATTCTATTTCACCATCTGAAGATTATTCCACTAATATGATATGTTTTCATTTTTGATCTCAGCCAGTTACAGATCTTTGAGATGATAGAGAACAGAATGTGCGGACTAGAGCTGCATATCAAACCCTGTTTTGGTACTGACCATGTGTACTGCGCAGTGTATTGCAAATGAATGTCTGGTGTGATTCATAATCTTGTTCTTGTATTCTTTGATCTGATTCCTGGATTTGATGAAAATTTGGCCAATTTTGGACTATTTTATGTAGGCAGAGAGAGAACACATAATAAGAGAACACATGAAAAACACACGGGCTCATGAATAAAAAAAGGGCTTTGTAGCAAAATACATTTACATTTGATCAAAGTAACTATTGACCAAAGGATCAATTTAATTTCATCACTGGACTTTTTTTTTTAGTCCAGTATGGATGTCAATATTTGAGATATACTATATCAAAAACTGATAATTATGATATATTCACAATTTTTCATGAGAATGCCTCAAATCTGGTCAGGATTATGATCAAGATATGTATTTAACAGTTGAAAAATAAACTATCTCTCCAGTGGATAAAATGTGTAATATTGACACTGATTTTAAAGCACTGTCATTTGTAAACTGAAATTTATTTTGACTTATCATGTCAACACATGTATTAAATATATCTGATGAACTTACATCAGCTGATATATTGGTCAGGTTTCCTATCGGCTGTAGAATAGAAAAATATATACCACGATATATCATATCGCAATATATCACATTGCGATATTTTGAAATGATATCGATATGGTGATATAACACTAGATATTGTCTCAGATGTTGGATGTCATATAACATGATATACATGATATTAGTCATTATATCCACATAACTAATTATTATTTTAATTAAAAATCTCAGTCATCGTTACAATATTACAGCAATATCAATATCAAGGTATTTAGTAATTTTGTCCATATCGCCCAGCCCTACCCAGGCCTAGTGTGCAGCATGACTGTGCTATTATGGAGTCATCACAGAAGGATCTGTGTCAGACATTTCCAGCACCATGTTGCATCTCAGCCAAATAATTCAGGCTCCTCTGCAGGCAGAACACGGTCCCACCTGGCACAGTAGCTCTGTTTTATACACCGAGCATATGCAGAAACGCTGCCATCCTGAAAGACCAACTGTTTTCGAAAAAGTTCAACGAAATACACAAGCTCCAAGAAAGCAGCTGTTACCACAACAGCACTCCAAAAGTCAGCACGCGCATTTGCACGCACAAACAATATGCTAAACTCACATAATAGGGCACCGCAACCACAGTGATGAGGAGCCCCTTTTTGAAAGAGATCAGTGCTCCTCGGAGAGAGTCGCACTGTCTTTGCTTCGACTTAATTACAGCTCACACCTCCCCTCTCACTCTGCAGAGGAGAGAAGAGAGGGCTTTGATTCAGATGCCCTGTGGAACACTTGATCCTTTCCTTCCTGTGGCATCGTTTACTCCCTTTTCTAAGCCGTTTCTGTCTTCACCGCTTTCACTTTTTATTTTTTACCACCACATCTTCCCCCGACCAAGTAAGTGTTGCACTGAGAATGCATCAAGCCTCTTTCTAGTAGCGGCGGAGGGTTGCACTATTCAGCTGTACTTGTAAGAACAGTAAGGCATGGAAATACAGAGTGGCACAAAGTGGTATTCAGTAACAAGAGGCTTTACATGACATTATGAGAAGCACTTGCTTTGCGCACCATATACATTTACATGAGCACTCATAATAAGAGGCTTAGCTGTGAGAGTTCTGTCCGTTATTATGATAAAGCAATATTACCAAATGTCCAAAATGCAGACATAATTGCTCCTCAATCTTTTAGTTAGAATTTTGTGAGCTGCTTAATTCCGGCACACGGGGAAATAATGCCTCCAGTTATTTAGAGTATAACCTCAATTTCTGGGAAGAAAGGAAGGAAGGAAAGAAGGTTGAGGGAGGGGAAGAAAGGACTAAAGTAAGTAGAAAATGAAGTGTTCTTTCTTTTCAAAAAAGCCTTTAAATGCTCCTCTTTATACAGTTGGCTCCACACAAAGCATGAAGTTGGAGGCCAATAACCGCAAATGAATAGAGTACATTTTATGCTTTGCATGAATATTCATACACCTCATATTCATAAAAAAGCTGTACCATCTGTGACTGTTGAGATAAATGGGAAAAGGATGTTGCTAAAGCTACTGTGTGAGGCTATCTGTTTCCTTTAGCCTACTTTAGCATTAAAACAAGACTATACTTGATGACTAGAGGCCACCATGGTGGAACAGCTAGAGAAAAGTCATCAAGTCAATAAAGGGACTCAGTAAGATACAGCAATGTCTATGTATAGTTAGCTATTATAAGCTAACATTAGCCACTGGTCACAAATGACCAAGACAGTTTGTGTGGCCTGGGTATTGGAACTCGACACCTTTAAGGTATCGACCAAAATAAATCGATTTCAAGTAGTATCGAAACATCTCCCGTCAAATGATACCTGCAATTTGAAAAAAAATGTGTAATGGGTATCAATTGAAGTACTCAACTGGTACACAGTATCATCATTTTTTTAAACGATACCCAACCCTAGTGGCTAGGAGTGAATTGAGTAAAAAAAAGCAATTTATTGGCTCTAAATTCTACTTTTTATTTGTAAGAGAAGACATTTTACCAAGGTGAAATGGTCCTCTTCAACAGAAGAAGGTACCTTGAAAAACAACAGGTTCACATAGCGACTATGCCTAACAACGGGGAAAACAGGAGAGGTTCAAAGGTCAGGGCTTTAAGATTGAACAGTACAAGAGAGGTCACGCTGGCTAACATATCTAGCAGGCATTCTGTCATTCAACTTACTAGCTGTAACATATTGGGTACGAGTCCCACAGGAAAAGAAGGATGTGTGTAAAATAAAACAGTCCCCGATACACTTCTGGGAAGCCGCACCGAGAATGACAAATGGTCGGGATCCTTGTGGACATCCTTTCTAACACTGGCCACAATAAAACACCCATGCTCTTCCAGGTCCGAGGGTTGAGTGACCTAATGCAATTTCAGCGACCCGAAAATATCAAATCCAACTCTAACAGGATTGTAGCAGCTGATGTAATAACTGCCAGATAACACAATATTTCATCAGAATGTAATACAGCGACTGCCGGCGTGCGCTGGGGGAGGCTCGCTACAAAGGCTTCTAAACGTTTGTCTCGACACAGCTGAGGTGACAGAGTTCATCGCTCGGCCGTTTCTGTTGGAGTTCAGATGATTGTACCGCTAATGCAGCTCTGTGGAAACGGATAAAAATAACTTCTTAGAGAAGTATTAGCTCATCTTACCTTCACACATGATTTACACACTAATGAACAAGCATAAGCCAGTGATAGTTGTCCTCATTATAGTTCCTAGCATTGCTTTTTCACAGTTCTGTAGTTGGAAACACATCTATTTTAAACCTGTTTACATACACATTCTACAGATGCCACAATGTCCTCAGATCCAGGTATCTGTTAATCCAGTCTGCCACTGCAACAGTTCATTTCACTGTGAATACACCTAGATCTTCACCAATCTTGCATCCTCTACATCAGAAAATCCAAGAGAGATAGTGCTTTCAATTCACGTTTTGGATAGAATAACAAAGAAAAAACACCTATCAACAATCCACAAGACACTTGCCCATACAAAGTTATGCTGTCACAATGAATTTTTTACAGTGCACAGAAAGTGAAATTGAAAAATGATTATTTGGATCACGTCTGGAAGGAAAATAAAAACCCAATGCCTTCTGATCCCTCTGGTATCTTTTCATATAAAAAAAAAGGCCTCGACATGCATTATTTCCAGCTATTAAAAGGCTTCCAGATTCATACGGAAACTAGCCAATAATCGGTGTCGCTATGTGTAGAAGAATCCAATTAACTTACCGTAAATGTTAATTAAATGAGATACATTGGAGTTCAATTAGTCAATATGTTCAACTCTATTGTTGCCTTCTAAACATTTTTTTTGGCTCTTCATTAATTACAGTCCTTCACCAGACAACGGCCGAGCAAATATATGTAACAGTTGAGCCTCGGTGTGGACAGCGGCTCAGGAGATATTGTACAGGAAACAACTGTGATTGAGGAGGAGAGGCGAGTGTGTCTGAGATATAGGCTCAGTGGCGGGGTCTGTAATTATCGCAGCCAGGGGGCCTGCTCCGCTTGCACTCTTGTGTTCAATGGGCCGGTCTTGACACCTTCACAAGGGCCCATCAGAAACCACAACGGCGACGACAATGTCAGCCCTGCCCCCCCCCCCTCCCCTTGACGCACTGTGCAGCCCCGGCCCGATGGCGGATGATAACCTCCTTCGCAGGGCAGTATAAGCCGATAATTAGGTGCTTAGCCGTGGTCATACAGAAGTGTAGATCTGATACGCGAGCCTGTCGAGTCACCAGGGAGGAGTTAAAAGACTGTAGAGCAAGGGTAAAGAATTACAAGGGCTGGGAATTTGTGCTGCATATTAATAGTGGCCAATGTAGAGGCCAGTGCCCACAGTCCACATGGCCATCTGGGCTGAGTTACACTGCAACGGGGAGTCTGTAGAGGTTAACTAGAGCATGTGTGCGTGCATGTTTATGATGCGTGTCCGAGTTCACCACTGTGTGTGTACGGGCATGTGGCGCACATCCACACGTAGTAGCTTATTGTATATGTCCATCTTCGGAGCATTAAACAAGGAATGAAAGTTTATGATGTGGCAATATCCATTATGACACTTAAGCTGCTGTTCAGATAATATTTTAAAACTCTCCATCCATCACTCGCGTTGGACCACTGAGGGCCCCTACTGACAGCCCAGATCTCATCTTTATTTAGCATTCACACCTGCCAATATTTACGAGGAGCGGCATCCAGGCCAGGTCGCAGAGCAAACACATCAGTTTGTTCTTCATTAAGTACCACTTGGCATCTGGCCTTTCTAACACGGGATATACCACTGAAACCTGCAACTCTAAACAGAAGGAAATAAAGTGTAACCTTAAACCGATGTTCAGTCAGCGCACGTTCACAGAGTTGACCGGCTCCAGGGTCAAGTTTGTATGAATATGTGTTTGTGAGTTCTCAATATGCTTCAGGCTAAGGACAAAACAAGAACTATCTATTTTGTTTGAAGGAACCAATAGCTATTTCAAACATGTCCTGTTTTTGTTAGACCTTTAAGTCAAGGTATTTCCATGAAAACATTATGAATAACAGAAAACTGTTCAAATAGTCCCACAGCTGCACGACACAATAATATCAGAGCTTACACCAACATGTGTGTCTGTAGACTGTCCTTTCAAGGTGAGGTAGTCGGCATCTTGCCAACACCTAGCCCCTCTGCAGGTAGTGTAAGAAAAGATGTGGAGCATCAAATCATCCATATGTCTTCCATTTCTCAGGCTGCCTGTGTCAGCGGGCGGAACACAGAGATTGACCTTCCATTAAATATCCACCCTTAACGGGGGGTTCCGATTGGCTCTTACACCTCATGCAGTGTTAACATTATATCAAGCTACTGGCGGAGAAGAAGACATTAGCTTTCTAGTAGTAATTAAAATGTATGGTGTGTATTGAGTTTTCATTGTGCATTGATATCCCGATGTTGACAATGCCAGGGATCGGATTAACCGTCTCAGGGGGCCCCAAGGGTAAAAATTAGATGTGAACCCATTTGACTCCCCCGCTTCCCCTCAATGCTTTGAGTAGCACATTTAAAAATTCTATCTGCTTCCATTGTATCAGGGTGGTAGAAGAAATTGGAATGCCTCAGTGAGCTGACCTTTTATGGTATCATGGAAGATTCTCGATTTGACCTGTTGCTACTAATCTAGCTTTAATCCTTCAAGATTGAAAAATGAGATGTGGAAAAATTATCTGATGTTACCTCTGCTCTCATTTGCACCTAAGTAAAACATTTCCACACGTTTAAAAAATATATATTTTGTACATTTTAGATTTATGAGTTCTATCTCCCAGAATACGTTGCTCTATCAAGGTATAAATATGGTAATAACGGTCATTAACATCACACATACTACTTTCTAAACTGATTTTGGAATTTCTATCAAAGCATAAGAATACCACAAGCTTTAGTTTTACCAATCCAGTTCTACCAATTCTGTTTTTCAACTGATTCTAAAAAGGAACACCAGCGTCTGCCTATCTGCAAAATACTGATGCTCAATGATATCTTCTTAAGCCCAAAACTTTGGCACACATGTCCCATGTCCCAACCAACCAACCAACCAACCAACCAAAAGCAACTGAATTTAACAAAATACCAGACAGGACTACCAACACCCTGCCAATGTCCTCATGGTACTAAGATGAACTTGTGGCCCAATGGACACATTCTTCTGTGCTTTGACCTTTTACTACTCCTCTTGCTACAAACAAATAAACCCTTATATATCTGTTTTCCAAAACATGTGTCCTGTCTATGAATCCACCATGACTCTCATTAAAAAATGTAATAGCAGTCCTATCCCCCAACAAGCCCTTTCCAACAGTATTCCCAATCCACCGGATGCTGAATCAACAGTGTGCCGCTACTTCATAATGACAGACAAGTAAAGAGCCATGACTCTATTGATTTAACACAATCACTTCACATTATGAACTTGAGTCATCACATCTGATTGTCCCAACAATCTAAACACATATGAGCAACACTATGTCATCCCATTCCTCCCTCTCTTTCCGTATGAATCGAACAGCTTGGGAGAAGCCCACGGGGAAGTACAGAGCTGGAGGGCAGATGGCTTCACTCAGACACTGGTGCATGGAGACGGGTAGAAAAGACCCTTGAAGTCCTGCTGAGTGTCATGGGTGATAATGACCATTGGCTCTCTGTGTAGTAGAGTGTGTCAGCAAGTGCGTATCATGGCGAGTAGGGAAAGAGAGAGGGAGCCAGGAGTGCTGAACCACTGAGGAAATGAGCCAGGGTGAAAGGGAATTGGGGAGCTGTCAATCTGGCCTTGATCCTGGCTCTTACAAAACTAACCCTAGGGCCTCCCACCACTCCTACCACCCCTGGGCCCTCTTAATCACCACACAGAGGCGCATTACTGATCTTTACGTTTTCCTTCAAGAGCAGTTTATTCCCTCATTTCCCCCCGCTTTTTTTTCCTTCCTCCGCAGCTTTCATCTCCCTTATCAGCCGAGCTCTCCCTCCGCCTCAGTCTCTCTCCTCTCATCCCTGAGTGAGCGCGAACAGGAAAGGCAAAGTCAACACGTGCATGTGTGTGTACATATGTGTGTAAATGTGTGTCCATCCCTATGAAGAGAACGCTTTTCTTTGTATTTGTAAAAGAACACAAGACATGGTAAAGAAGAAACAAGCACGCTCGGAGGAGAGTAGCTTTTGATAATCTTGGAGTGTAATGAAAAAGAGCATTAGCACAAAGTCTCCCAGGGGCTAATGAACCCCAAAACCCCTCTCTGCAAGTGTTCCACTGAAGCCATTGACCGCTTTCTTGGCTTCATTCAAAAGCAAAGGGATTGGGGAAAAAAGGGGGTTGGTTCTGTAAAGCTGGAAGTCTGTACAAATAAGCATGAAAAGACAACAAGGAAGTGTTTGCTTTATCAGCCGTTCTTCACTCACTCTCACATCTGACGGAAGCCGGAAGCCAAAAAATACTTTGTACTTCTATTTCGCCGGAAAAGAAACCGTAACATAATGAGTGGCGCAAGATAAACATGAGCCTTGGGGCTGTTCTTTACATATTGGGGATAAATATTCTGTCTCATATCAGGACGATATGTCTATTGTAAATTGTTTGTTAGGTGTTCTTCTCTCTGGGCTCTTATTAAATGAAATTTAATAAGTACAACACAGAGAGTGAGAGAGAGAATCCAAATGGCTGTACCTGCTGCAAATGTAAATGTGCATAAATGCATTTGGGCCTGCAAGACCATCCAATGTTACTCCAGACATTATAGAATTTCTCCCTCTAGGTCCTCAGTGAATAAGAATCATTTTTTCAAGCCAGGTTTCTTTTCATCTCATCGCCGATGGCTCCAATACATGTATCTAATCGCGTGGCTGCAGTTAAAGTCAAAACACCCTGCATTCATTTTGATTTCAATGATAACCCAATCCTGTTACTTTCATCCCGCGGTCATTTTAGTGAGAGATCAGCCGGATGAAATGTCATATGATGAGATTTGCAGGCTGCGGCTCTCTGCTCCTCAATGACTAAATGAAGTGGTTGTTTTGACCGGGAAGTAAGTGTGTGTGTGTGTGTGTGTGTGTGTGTGTGTGTGTGTGTGTGTGTGTGTGTGTGTGTGTGTGTGTGTGTGTGTGTGTGTGTGTGTGTGTGTGTGTGTGTGTGTGTGTGTGTGTGTGTGTGTGTGTGTGTGTGTGTGTGTGTGTGTGTGTGTGTGTGTAGCGGGGAGGAAGGGGTTTGCTATTTACTTTTCTCCCAGAGTCATGTTATTGATATAGAGCCTATCACTGCCGGCGGACTAGAGCTAGACCAATAAACTGATCTTGCCAATATATATCAGCTGATATTAACTTATTGCAGCCATATGAGTATTGGCGTAAGTGTTAACCGATAGATTATGACAAACTGCGGTACAGGAATGTCATAGATACTTTATGTTTAAGGAACATTACAAATAGTGTCTCCATTACATCGTTTGTCCACCAAAAACCACTGACATTAACTTTCCAACTGTAAAATATCCTGCTTAATACAGTCAACACCATACTGTAATGTATACTTTATTTGTATTGGCCTAAAAAAAAATACAGTATCAGTCCAGCTATACTGTGAACATGAAGTTTATCTTTTAAGGTAAAGCCTGGATTTTGATTTGGATCCGATAATCAACAATTTTTGGCATGGGCGAATCTAGTATAGCCCCACAACCACTACACTTCCCATAATGCAACTAAATCTCTCTCTATTCAGACCTTGCATGCCTGTCAAACACCATGAAGTCTGTTGAAGTTCCAGTTAATAGCAAAGGCTTTTTTTATGGTGAATCTGAAGTCTTAAGTGCACCACTATTACATCATCAGAGGTTATTTGCTTCAACTGAGCCAAAGAGCAAATTATGCAACTGTTTTCACAGCATGAGTGTTACTTAACATGACAAATAAACCGATCCTAGTGTAAAACCAGTGGAGAGACCCTTCAGTGGATATTTCAGTTTTTCATAACGCATAAATCAGCCTTTATCTTTTTGTAATTGTTGTTTCTACGCTGCATTCTAACACTTTTTCCTTTCTTGTTTTGCTGGACTCTTTCACTATTAAGCTCTGAGACAATTTCCCCTGTGGATCATTGAGTCTTCCAGCTAGCTACCCCCCCCCCCCAAACCCCTGGCTTTGTCAGGCAGAAACCCAGCATCATGTGATAATCTGAGCGCACAGCGGGTAGTCGGCTCTGATGCTGCGGCGCTGTACTGCAGCTCAGTCCTTTGGAGAGTAAAAGAATGCAGCAGATACTTTGAGGGGGAAAATAGAAAGAAAGAAAGAAAGAAAGAAATAGAGGAGGATGAGATATGATAAAATAAAACATTCATGATCGCCTTGAGGAAATTGAACTGTTGCGGCAACAAAATACTAAAGGAATAAAACAAAAAACAGAATGGGGTAGATATACAGTAGGACTGAAGCAAAGGGGGGAAGATTTAATCACACTGTGGCCACCAATCTCAATGTCTTATCACTGAGGTTGAACTGCACAACCAAATACATGAGAGAAATATTGAAGCAATATGAGGCTGTGGTGAGATAAACACAAACCAAATATCTGGACTCAGTTATGAAGGTGTGATTATGAAAGATAGGTAGTCTAAAGTCTAGTTTTATTCCATCCCTTCATTTCTTTAAGATTGTCATTTATACCAATGACAGGAAAATGTTATCTGCTGTTATATACAGAGACACTGTTATATACTACATATAATGAGTGCCCATTTGTTTATTTAATTTTTATGACAAAATGTGAGAAATTGTAGAATAAATACAGTTTATAGGCAGTCAATTGTAACTTAGTGATTATTTTTCTTATTGACTAATCTTTTGGTCAATAAACTGTCAAAAATGGTAAATTTCCCACAGCCAAAAAAAACATTAAACATCTCCTTTTATGCAACCAATAGCCTAAAAATCCAAAGGTATTGAATTGAAAATGATATAAGACAGAGAACAGCATATAGATGAGAATTACCAGCAGTTTACATGATACAAACTCCAGATGGAGTACACTCATTTACAGGAAATTGACAATATGCAGTTATGTCAATATATGGTGATATATGATGCCAAACTCCTCGGAGGAGGAAGACGACAAACAGATGACTGGATTTCTCATCTTCACCGATGTTAAACACTACCTCAGGCCATCACACACACACACACACAGGAAGAGCAGAGTGTGAATGTAAGACTGATCGGGTATGTGCTCAAGAGAGCTGCGACAGGAAGACTCAAGTGAGCTTAAGAGGTGAGAACGTCTAAAAGTGAGAAAAGAAGACAGGAGAAGAGGGGAAGTGGAGAAGAAAGGAAGAGGCGCCGTTAAGCTGCGTTCAGGTCATGTGGGAATATCTGTCGGAAAGAGATGATTCTTAAAAACAACAACAACACAGACACGTGTTGAAGCATGTTTGTAGTGTTCTGTTGAGTTTAGTTGCTCAGGTTTTTTTTAACGTTTACTCCACATGAACTTCAGGAGTGACACATCATGTTCAGCTATCAGAGCATCTCTGTCACATACATTACAACACAATGATCTGTGGTTAGAATGGGGGGGGGCTGGCAGACTCACACTGTCTCATTCCTGCTGGTTTTTGTGGGCACACATACATTTTAACAGGTGTTCACATCGCATTATATTTCTTTGATTTCAACTATATTGTATTTTTTTATATAATGTTATATGTTACATCATGGTATTTGTTTCTATTCATTTTGTATACTGTATCATTAATATTGGTATACTTTTACAGTATTGCATTATTACTGTAAAGTGTCTATTTTACATATGGAACACTATATACTTTCATATGTATAAGTAGACCCGTCACAATAATCATCGACTTATCATACAATAAGGTAATTATCAACATCATCATGTCTATATGTAGACTTATGGTATCACTGTGTACGTGCTGAGTGGAGACTGCAGAAGAATTAAAGGTGAATAACTTTGTCTCCAACCGTAATGACAGTCTGTGTTTTTACATCATCATATATCAGTGGTATAAAAACATCTGTATGTATGTTCAAAAAAGCATCATATCCAATAAATAACATATTGGCTATTGGCTGACTGATGCAAGATACACCATATTAGCTCATAGTGCAAGCCTTGCTTAAACACTTGTGTACAACACTGGTGTTCCACTGGGACTGATGAGGTTTAATCAGAAAAATAATCAACTTATTAATCAGTTATGAATATCATTATTAGTCACAGTCTTAGTTTTGAGTTTAGCTTGATTTGAGCATGAGGTGAAATGTGTACGAATGTGAGCGAAGGAAAAAATAATAACAACCACAGTCGCTTCACAGATCTGCCTGTTGGTTTAATTAGAAATGAATTCAAAATAACTCACTCAGTACGCTTGATTACTCTTGTTGGTTACAGCCAGAAAGCTGAGCAGTATTTACTAGTAATTTGTAGTGAGTGAAAGCAGAAATACATTTTTTAAAAAGTGTTTACAATTAAGAAGCTCCTATTTACAGGCTCCTCTAAACGCCGCATTAGTGTCGCTCTTTCATTTCGCAGAAATCAATCTAACGATGTATTTTCCCCCCGCTTCAGTGCGCACACACACTGCCCCTAGTGGAGAAGAGCTGCCTTTTGCCAACTGCTTATCATCACTGCAGCATTCTTCTCACTCACAAGTGGTAATCAGTCATATGAGAAGTGGAGAGAGAGAGAGAGAGAGAGAGAGAGAGAGAGGAGGAGAGGAGAAAAAAACAACAGCAGCCACACAAGGATGCAGGTGTGTGCTTCAGGAGGTTATTTGCATTGGTGTCATTTAAACTGCAGTTCTCCGCTGCAAACACCGCAACTTATCATATGTGTGATAGGATGGATGGATAGAGGAAGAGGAGAGGAGGAGATGATTCAACCCCCCTCTGCGCCTCCAAAATGCCTCTAATCATCTGCATTTACCCCCCACAAACCTCTGCAAACCTTAGCAATGCCTTCCTCTTCTCGTACCCCCCACGGTGCCAGAATCATCCCGACCCCACCCACCCACCCTCTCTCTCTCTCTCTCTCTCTCTCTCTCCCTCTCTCAAATCAGCTGTTGAACCGCTACGTCTAGACGACCCTCCACCCCTCCTCCTCATTCCTTTTCCTCTCCTGGGTTTTGTCAGAAGCTCATCAGAACGGAAATTAGACTTTTGGGAAGAAAAAAAAAAAACAGGAAAAGAGAGGAGAGGGGGGGACGAGTGCATGAGATGTCGGGAAGAGTGATGAAACCTGAGATGTTTTTCATGCAATGACATCACGTCGCATCTTTGTGTACGGAAGGTAATTTACTCTGAATGGAGCAGCGGGCGGTGAGATTTTGGGGGGGGGGGGGGGCGGCTGGGGGGGGTACACAATTTCACCATAGGGAAGATGAGGGGAGAGAGGAAGGGGAGAGGGGGGCAATGGGCCTTTTGATGTACTCTCCTCTGACGTTTATGGAGAGCAATTTAAAAAAGGATGCATTTATTCAAACAGAGAGACAGATGGAATCTCACACACACACACACACACACACACACACACACACACACACACACACACAAACGACCACAGTGTGCAAATACACACAAAGATGTGAGAGCGAAAACTATTTAGCGGCACATACGCGGCACATCCTCACCTAGACAAGTGTGTGTATGCACCTACACCTTCACGAGAGATGTGTGAAATATACTCAGCAAGCAAATATGTACTCTAACACGTTAATACAAACAATAATCCACGATGTTTCCCTTTGGATGCAGCGCTGTCTGTCAGGATGATGTTCAGACCTTGTAAATATCGATCTGACGATGCTTAAAAAGGCGTTTCGAAAATGAAGCCAACGATCCGCGCTCCAGTTATTGTGTCCTTTCATTTTCAGACTAATAACAGCACAAAGGCAGAAAAGTAAAAAAAAAGGCCTCTGTCCAAACATTTATGGAGCTCAATAAAAACTTGTGTGAGCAGGAATCAAGATGGGCTTATATTACTCACAGCGGACTCATTAAGAACAATGCTGTTCTCTTTTTACTCTTCTAAAATAAAACGATGTCTGGTTAGTTCTTTCCTGGAGGGGATAAAAATAAAAAAATCAGAGGAAGTGATGCATTTTAGCTCTTTGATTTGTTTGAAATAAATGGAAGTGGGTAATTCTCCTGGTTAGAGATAAAATATAAGATTTAAAAGGTTTATTACAATTCTGCTGGTTTTTAAAGGTTAGGACAGATTAGGTTTAAAAGGTGGGGCAGACGCTTTGTAAGTAAGCATTGAGCTTTGCTTATTAAGTCCAGAGTCAAGTCCATTAAGTCCTGTGTCAATCATTTATTATTGCTTATACGAAGGAAGGCTGAAACTATTACAAAAATAACACCCAACTTGTACTAAACTGAACTATCTTCACACTGTAAGTACCACCTACAGACACTTCATCCTTCACCAGCAGAAAATCTAAAATAAAACAAATCACAATACTGTTACACACTATTTGATTGGCAGGTGAACTCTAAGTGAGGCGTAAAAACCAACGATGGAACTCAACAGAAACTGAAAGAGAAGAGAAAGAAAAAAAAAGAAAAAGATCTTGAGCATTACTGCTTCAAGAGATGTACTGTGCATCTCTTCAGAAGTGTAACTGTAGGCAGTGTATGGTGTGTGTGTGTGTGTGTGTGTGTGTGTGTGTGTGTGTGTGTGTGTGTGTGTGTGTGTGTGTGTGTGTGTGTGTGTGTGTGTGTGTGTGTGTGTGTGTGTGTGTGTGTGTGTGTGTGTGTGTGGTGGTGGTGGGAGGGGGGGGGCGAATGAAAAATCACTGGTCCAATTATGAAAGCCCTGCATGCTTTATACCCACAAACAATAAGAGAGGCTCGGCATAAAAGCGGTTTAACTCAAGCGTTTGTCGCAGCCTGACAGGTTGACATTAGCAGACGGAGACAGATTCCCAGGCAGCTGAGGATATGAAAAACAAATGACAGCTACAGTCAGAGTCTCCATTGCAGTTTGCTGTTTGCATCTTCCTCCAGCATAGCCATCTGTGCCTTCCTTAAAGTCTGAATCTCCCTTACTACAGTTGTTCTCTCATAAATTTGGCCGTCCCTTTAAAAAAAAAAGAAAAAAAAGAAAGCCTCAAATGCCTGGGCCAGATTAACATGACATTTAGTTTACCCAAGCAATGGAGACAGCCTCTATCTGTGGAATAGATTGCCAAATCTTCAGATGGAGTTGAGGGAAAGTAAGAAAGCTCTAAACCTTCCCCTCCTATCTCACATCATTAGCTGCCGCTGAAAGGGGAAAGAAAAAAAAAAAAATCGGTGGCGGTTTCTCTCAAATCCCTGCGGTTCATGAAATATTCACCTGTTACTGTCGGCAAGGTGGCTGGGCACCGCAAGGTTATTTAAGGGCCGGCATAGAGATGCCCCCAGAGGCCCCCGCGGGTGCACAAAGTCACACAGCCTCAATTAATCTCTGTCAGCACTTGGACAATGTGACCTATACCTGTCCCTCCTCATGATGGGGTTTTAATGGGAGTAGGTGGCTTTGACTTGGCCGCCATCATCCACTCAATTTATGGATATCCTATAGGAGCCGCTGCGCCTGAGCCCGAAGGTGGGGCGGAGTATTGATTTAGTGTTTTTGAAATACAGGCATTAATTCAGCCATTTGCAGAGTTAGTTTAAAAGTCTATTACTCTCCTGCTTTTTGTGCCTCGCCCAGCGCGGACGAGGCACAGAGAGCCCGAATCTGCTTCTCTTCATCTCTCGTCGTCTCAGGGGCCGACAGGTACACCCTCTGAGCAGCATTAGCTGGAGCCGTCGTGCGGCACTAGCTGCCCTGCCGTCATGAAAGAGGCCCGTTAAGCAGCCAGAAGAACACAAATAAAGATCAAGGAATGAGGTCAATGAATTAAGTGAAGCCCCCGTCATGCCTGTATTGTCTAATGCTGTCTGAAGACATTCAGCTTAGGCCATGCCTGAACAAAAACAAGCCCTACCACCCCCTCACATATTAATACACACACCAGGTTTTACACTACACACAGTGGCCATAGTGAAGTTATGGATGTTTTTTCTTTCGTGTGTGTTGAAGACATATTATATCTGTTATCTAAAGCAGAGAAAACAACAACCTCTGAGACCCCACTGGGGAGTGTGATAGAGAAAAAGAGGACATTTGGCCCTGTAATGATGTATCTCAGTGTTGGGCACAACACCACATCTTTTCTTCAACTGAAGATTCGATACGCAGTAGATTTAAATCATGTTTGTCACTTGAAGAAAGCTTTGGACACCATCACCTCCCACTAATGGCCTGCCTGTGGTAAAGGTCACGATGCATGCAGCATAACCACGGTCAAAATAAATAAAGAATGTGAGCAACACACGCACTGCATCATTATCTCTGGGTCTTTCTCACTCCTGCTGCCTTGCTCCAGGTTGTGCCCGGTGTCCGTGGTTGCACAGTCGGTGCTGTGCCGCCCCACAGAGCCTCATGACCGGACCGTGCCGGATAACACTTCACCTCGTGTTAGCATCACAACTAGATTCCAGTGAGAGGCTGAGACGCTCAGCACAAGTCCACTGTCAATGCACCGCCACGGAATAATGTTCCAGCATGTGGATCTTTTCATGCTTATGCATGTGCTTGTTTGCAAGTGCTTTGGTGTGTATTGAGGAATAAGTAGGAGGGGAGAGTGAGCTAGAGATGCCGGACATGGGGTTTTTATAAAACAGACAGCAGATTCTCTGTATGTGTGTGTTTTCTAATCCACTTATGTTTGCACCCTTAGGCTATCACAGAGTGAAGTTCCAGAAGGGAGCATTGCATTAGGCTAACCTGCCAGCTAATGCTTTATTCAGGCAGAAAGCTCCAACACAACAAAATGAATCACTCACTCGCAGAGAGATGAAACACATAAATACATAAGAACCAAATGGGCTGCTCTGAATGGGATTACTGTCTTTGGTCACAATCTTGAAATCCAAAAGGTTCTGGGATAAAAACGAGGATTGAAAGGAGATGAATTTGGCTTCAGGCTGCCCAGTAGTTGCTGGGCATAACAGAAGGGTAAATTAACTACCTGTTAACCGCTCCATCTGGCCACAAGCCCCAAACATCCAAGGAGTTGTGCACAGTTCAAGCCCTCCCACACAGGATTCATACTTAAAGCTAAAGTCAGTGAGGTGATTTATGACAATCCCTGATGCCCGTGACACTGGCCGTGCAGCCCTTCTGAAGATGGACAGCATCTTTTCTGTCCTGATTAAGAGGAGAATAATTCATCGCCGACTCAACGAACACGGATGTCACCTCTGAGAGGAGCCAGATCTCAGCACCCGGCAATCCAGAGAGTCTTTGTAGCCTGCGGTCTTGCTGGAGGACACATCTTTATTTGTGCATGACTATAATCAAGACTAGCTGGCTACACTTACACTTACAAAGACACATGCCTTAAATGACGAGTTGGGAGATAAATAGTGCTTAGTCAGTGCTTAGTGCTTAAAGACGCAGCTGGGGCATGATCTGTTTGGGTACCCAGGTCAAAGTTCACTTAACAGAGGGAAAAAAGGAGTGCAGCCTCTTGAATTATGCAGTTACAAGCCATATAAATATGGAAATGGTATCTTTCATGGGCAATAAAACGTCTGAGAACCCATTGGATTCGTCTGGAGGTAAGAGGGTCTTCCAAGTTGGCATCTGGGAAGTAATCCCAGTCATTTGCCCCAGGTGAACATTATCAGATGCACCTGTCATTGCTGAATGGGAGTGAAACTGGGGACACATAAAGCTAAGAGGAGCTCAGTCTGGCAATAGGGATATAAAGCTTTCTCCAACCCTCAGGCTAGATTCTCTAGTAGGGCTAAAGTGGATTTCTGAGGAGAATTAAGGCCTCTTAATCTCTTTTGTCACTGTTCCGCCGAACTCAGCCAGGAGACAATGACTATTTCAGAAAGAAAAGGGACTGATTTTCCACATTAAATTCAATAATGGAACTCTACAGTTTAATTATTTTGTACCCTAAATAACAGAAAAATGAGACACTGTCAAAGCTGGGAATGTCTCATCTTACACCAGCAGTAAGGGAAAGTTGAACTACCTCCTGATGTAGATGCTTCGAAAAACTGCACATTTGACTATAAGCAAGTAGACATTCATTGATTCTTCAATCTGGCATTCATGAAACATGGCCAAGTTTATTAGAGTATTATTAGAACAGCAGGTAACATCAATCCACCAAACCTGAACAAATGCTACATACCTTTTCTCGATACTACTACCCCGAATACCAACTGCACATTCAAAAGGCATTCCTACAATCTTTTAGTACACTCTCCTGCAGATGCTGAGTCTCAGAAGTGATTAGCATCTAGCACTAGGCGGGCATCTTGCAGACACACCAAGCTGCAGCCCATAGGGAATGAATGGATGCGATCGTCGGTAATCCCTGATCATCCAGGCCCTGATTGAGGTAAGAGCCAGGCAATGTCTCTGTGCATCGCCCATCCTGTTTAGCTACCCAGACACATTAATGCCAGTCATGCATGAGAAACAATCAGGGCCCCGTGGACATAATCCTCACCCGAAGCTGTGTAAATAACTCAGCACGACTCGGAAGGGGGTTACGACGGCAAAGTCACATACAGAATGCGAGGGATACGGTTTTAGGATTCATGAATCCTGGCGTTTGGCTACCGGAGCTTTGTGGTGAAAGCTATTGGAAATCACTCAATGTGCATCAGCAAGAAAGCTTCACTGAAATGATCCAATTATAATGCAAACAGCTGTGTGTACACTGTGTGTGTTAGGGATGAGTATTGAGAGCCGGAATTAAATTGGTACTGCCTCCTGACTGGTCAGTACTGAAATATTGATAAGCTGCTGTACAAACGGAGCTGCAATTGGTATTTATGTAACATTAATTCATTCTAACAAAGCGGGTGTAGATGACGGTAATGCATCTCAAGGCTGGTTGCCACACGCCATAAAACAGAAGAAGAAGGGAGTGCTGTACAGCCAGCGGCAGGTTGAGGAGACAGCTGCTGACCAGGGTGAGTCTGAGAAGAGCTGCCCTGAGGAAGAGAGGCCTTGGCCGGGTTTGTCAGGCTCACAGATAATGTTATCTTCTGCTGTCTGCCTGGAAGTAGTGAGTTCACACTAACTTAATACCATATAGTCTCTGGCTTTTGTTTGATATCAAGTGTTGGCAATAAAAAGTTGCTGACACTAACTTGGCCTTTTTACTATGTTATGTGAACATCGCTCTTTTTCTCCACAGAAACCAATCGATTGGTTGAAGAATAGGTAGAATTTCAACTGGAAAAGATTTTTCTTTAATTGACTGGAGCCCTAATAGATATAGAAATAAACGGGGCCCGACTGATACTGGATGTTTGGGGGCTGATGCCGATACTGATATCAGGGAATTCAAAAAATCGATATATCGGCAGAATATATACATAAACACATTTTTTTCCAAATGTGATTACTAAATACTTGACAATGATATGTAATGGAGGCTGTAATATTTTACAGTTTAAGAATACAATGAACTTTTATAAAAATGCATCAGCTCACTGAAGCAGTAAACTTCACTGGGAGTTTAATGTGTATATATTAAACTTGAATTAGGAAAAAGGATAAAATATACATAAAATGAGGCCAATATATGTTTAAAAAATATCAGCACATACTGGATGGTGTAAACACCTATCTGTGATATGCCGATATCAGCCAATATCGGTTGATCGATATATCAGTCGGGCTCTAAAAATAAGTCATAAATAAATACCTGATGAACCTTTTTTACATCTTTTCATGTAGTGTGTTTATTTTTGGCACCATGTTATGGAGGCTAATATTAATAAGACTATCACTTAGTATCAGTATCTCTAAGTATTCCTGGTGTTGGTGCATATTGCATTGACGTGTGCGTGTTTAAGGGGTGTCTGTACTTTTTCCCCACTCTGTCAGCACTCTGCTTTGACACAGAGCTGAACGTGAAAGGACAGGGCAATATTACTGGCTGTTTGTTTGGCACGTTTCTCCCTGTCGCTCTGTCACTCTGGCTCAGCGTCAGAGCCTCTGACTGAGATGCTCTGACGGCTCCTCTGTCACATCGGCAGCGTGGCGGGGAACGCTGACTGATGGCCAGGACAGGTAAGAGGTGCTGGGCTGGTGGGTGGGTAGCAGCACAGCAAAAAGGAAAAAAGAAAAAAAGCGATTGTGTGTTTGTCCGTGTGTGTATTAGAAAGCACAGGGAAGAAAAAGAAGAAGAGAAAAAAAAGTGCATCAGTGGGGAGGCGCGGTGAGTGTGAATGTGCTTGCGTGTATGGGAGGAAGAAAGAAACGCCTTCAGCTATTCCTGTTTGCTTCTGTGGCTTGTAGCTCTGAGACTTCACACTGCTTGGATCATGCTGGAGCTTCAGCCAGTTTTTTAGGTTTTTTTTCCTGAAATAAAATCTGAAAAACAAAAAGATATCCGCCTCTCTATTATTCGAGTAGGGGGGGGGGGGTGGTCATCCAGGCCCAACGCAGCTCATCAATTAGCAACAATACACTTCTAATGAGCAGCCGATCCACGAGGAAAGCCGACGGCAGAGGGCTTCGCGTGGGATACAGCACAGCTACCAGTCAACCCTCTTCATGTGTTATTCATACAGACAAGGCACTGGCACTGCAGGGTTGCCAACTTTGTGTCTGTATATAAAAAAAGGAATATTTCACGCTTCCAAAACTTATGAAGCTCACTGTATATATTAGTCTTTGAAACTGCATTAAGCAGCCTCACCTCTATCAACCTCTGTCTAGCCCAAAAAAAAGGTAAGACCTGAGGTGAAGCTCATAGAAGATATATATACTGTGTATGCTACAAAAACAATGAAGTCACAGACTAACTGTAGCTAAGATCAAATAACAGCGCGAGGTTTAGAGGTGATATGTCACTATGCAAAATACCGTGATGAATACCGTAATAAAACGCTGCTTTGTCACTGTCGTTTTTTGGCTTGGGAGCGAGGCATTTTAGCTATCGTGGCTGAAATGCACTCATTGTACCATCCATCAGTAGGCTGAAAATGCCAGGAGCTGGGGGAGTGGAGGGGAGGAGGGGCGTGGGTTGGATGGTTTCACAACAGAAGGCAGGTCTAAAAAGCCAGTACCTGGCTTACTAACTGTTGAGTCATTGGTATTGGGTTGGCGGTTCGATCCCCAGCAACTCCTGTCCACATGTTGAACTGTCCTTAGGAAGGTATACCGAAGCCCAAATTGTTCCTGATGGTACAGTCAACACCAGGCATGGTTCTACTGCCATTAATGTGTGTGAATGTGTGTGTGCGAGGGGCAAATTGTAAAGCCCTTGGTATAAAAGCGCTATATAAATGCAGCCATTTAGCACAGTTTAAATGACACACAGAACTTAGTCCACTGGGTCGAATCAGTTGTTAGCGCTGTCACTTCACATCAAAAAGGTTGGGGAGGTTTAATTGGAGTATGATTGTTCTCCCCATTTTTACTGTCAGTGGGTTTTTTTCTCCAGGTGCTCCAGTTTCCCCCCCCTGCACTCCACAGTCAGATAATTGTTAATGCCCATCTACTCCACAGCCTTCTCTTCCAAATGTATGCCAATAGAACATTTTACAACCAGATTCTGAGTGGAAAATGTCTCCTTACAGCTGAATTATTCTACAGATTAGGTATTTCTAATAGATCTGTAACAATATCCTTTTTTCTCATTTTGTGTCTGCTATGTGTGGACTATGAAGCAGTCGTGTGTTCAAGCCTTTAACATGACTGTGTGCATTAACACTTCCCTACGTTATACCATTTACATGCCTAATCATCCAAACAAAAGGAAAAAACATGTTTTTCAGTTTATTTTTTAATGTGTGTAATTTCCTAGGGCTCTTCAGGTTCAGCAATCTTACCCTCTCACTGTGATGTAAAAATTGAAAAGCATATATAATTTGACATTCATAAACTTCAATGCTACATAATATGTGTATGTACTGTACGTGCAGTTTTTCAACTAAAGGCAGCAATTAAAGTTCTACATGTGTGTAGCGAGTTTTCTTGAAAGCAGATTGAAGATGTATTTTATTACCATTTAAGTTTACACTCCAAAAATATCTCAATATCAAACTTGTTGCGAATGGGTCAGTGACAAATAAGGGTTTGTTAAAATGTACATTTAGTATTTGTGTTGGTTTTATGTCATTTGAAATGACATCTGCACCATTTTTTTAAACCAAAAGTAAGACTCCCAAACTGTGCCCCAGTCAATTTAAAACGACCCCGCAGAGAGTTGCAGAGAGTCCCAGACCAGGGGATAAAAGTATCTGACTCAGGCTGTGTGATTACACTGTTGCTAAGCTGTTCAAACTGCCTCAGCTCAACATTAGTTTACTGGAGTCCAATTCAATACCATTACCAGCAGTTTAGGTTAGTCTCAGATCAAAAGGCGGTTGAAGCTAAAAAGCTCAATCTTGTTTGTAGTATATTGTCACACATTAGCTGCAACAAACTTACAGTGGCTTCTATACCTTATTTATGACTGTTCTATGGGTCAGTGACAGATAAGTGTTGGCAAGATGAGCAATTCAAAAATATGTTTAAAACTAGTTTTAAAAGCAGCATCAGGTTTGTTAAAATGTACATTTAGTATTTTTGTTGGTTTTATATCATTTGAAATGACATTTGCACCATTTTTTTTTTTACCAAAAGTAAGACTGAATGCTCCTGAAAATGTCAAATGGTGTAACCACAAAAGAATGATAAATATTACATATTTTATACACCTACAGTGTATTTAAGTGGAATATACTAATAATGACAAACATGTAAATGGTTCCTGATTGACATGATTCCCAGATAAAATGTAATATTTAGAGCATTACCACTTTAAATTTGACTAAACCACATGGACACAAAAAAACATCAGTGGACCTAATGTAAATCCTATTAACACAATTTTTAGTACTTTTGATAATGTTGCAGTAGAATCAGCTCATTTGCATTTAATACAGCACAAACTTTTACAAGTTTTAAGACAGTGAGATTTTTTTAGGACTTCGTAACAGACAAAAAGTATTTGACAAGATGGGGTTTTCCCATTAAAATTCAATGCTACCCTACCATCACATTTTTCAGCTTGTTCTTTGTTTCGTTCCTTGTGGATATTTTTTTCTATGAGAAGGTACACGAGGTGTGAATGTCATCTCGAAGGCAGAAACATGCACCACATGTAAAGACAAACAGACTGAGACATGTACACACACACACACACATCTCATCTAAAAAGACAGGAGAGACTAAGCCCTGAGGATAATGGGCAGACAGCGCTGTGTGTCTTCTTTCATTTTGGCAGTAAGAGAAGAAATAAGAGTTAAGGCACTCAGGAGACACATTCTTCAAGTAGACAGATCGCTTCTACAAATACACCCGATCCCCTGTGGAGGAGCACATTCCTCAGAGAAGACGCTTTTCTAAAGATATTCAGTCAAATTTACTAGAATATCAGTGGGTAGGAGAAGAGGGGGAGCCATAACCAAACTCATAAACATGTCTTGACTTTAGAGTATTGACTAGAATAAACCTACACAGTGCCTCAAAAGCAACAGGCGAGCGTTCAGCTTCTGCAGAGTCTTGGGATCTCTCTCTCGGCATGGACAGCCTACTTAGCGAAAATAACACATTCCTCTGAAACCCTTGAGAGCAATTATAATTAGGGCCTATTGTTTATGAGTCATTGAGAAAGTGGGTAATTTATTTGCAAAAGAGGGATGATACGCCAAATATCGACCAGTGACTCCTTTCCTTACATCCTCCTTTAATAGAAACACCGATCATTGGTTTGTTAATGAAGCATCGATGATTGCTAGTGTATTTTTTGGGGGGAAGGGTGGAATAGCTGCTGTTAGGGACAAAACACCACCAATTTTCCCATTTCCACTCGACATTCAATAAAGGGAAGTCTATGATATGTCAGAGGAGGGCTGTAATTATCATCCATTTCAACAAGGATCTAGAAACTTGGCAATCAGCAGTACATAACGTGGATAACATCAAACATTACAACCATAGATTATATAGTGCGCTTTTCTTTGATAAGTGCAGTTTTTGAGAACTTTTGATGATCGGTCTTATTCACGGTTGAGGGTCTTTGCAATCAGATGTACTTGTGTTGGTTGGCTGAAGTAATCAAGCCCATTCCAGTAGGATCTGCAGAGTCAGGTTTTGACACTGGTGACGTGGCCAAACCCAGCGCAGGTGGTGGCGCGCTGGGAAATCTAATGGTAGAAAATATTGCATTGGGTAAGCAAAGTAGAGCAAAAGTTGTGAAGTGGACCTGAGAGTTCTGCTGTGTTCAGGTAATAGGGAAAAGTGTTTTTTTTTGCAATTTGGAAGCATTTCTATGACATATGTTGTCAGAGAACTGCCAGCATCAGTGAAAAAGGTCAAAAGCTTCGTAATAACATTGGTGCAAAGGAGATAAGAGTGCAGATGTTTAAATCAATCAATGTTCAAAGGTATCAGTGCTTCCAAACAAAAACCCCTATATGTCCTTCTGTCAATCATCGGTAGACAGCTCAACATTTCCCCCACTTGGCAGCCAACGCTGTACGTCGAGTAAATCCAACATGACATGAATGCACCATAAACCTGACTGATATATTTTCAGCCTCCTGCTCACATTTGATTCACCAGTCGTGTTTGTGAAAAAGCTGTCACTGATGACAGTTTACATTAATCCCCATGGACACACTGAGCGACACCGCAGACAGACTGGTTAACAGTAGTGGGCAGACAATATGTTAAAAATACACAGGATATGACTGATGTGGACGTTTGAAGAGAAATATCTGTTTTTTGAATAATCTGCCACTTGCTGATATGTGATGCTGTTATGCGACCGGGGACCTTTGAGTTGAACTGTTCATGTCAAAGAATTTAGTATTTTAACTTCTCATTCACAGTCGGATTCTCGTTAGGCTTGAAAAGGCTGTGACGCAGAAGTTAGGACATTTTAAAGAGTGAAATTCTCCACTAAGGCTCCATATCATTTCAAATAGTAGCATCAATACAATACTTGGGTTACCTAGTGTACTGAAGTCATTCTTTTTGTTTCCTCACTTTGGCAGGTAAAATGTATATGTTCTTATAAATAGGTATACAGACTTTACCTGAAGACAATATTTATTCAAATTAGGAATTATCTGATAAAAGAATAAGGAAATAAGATTAGTAACCTGATGAGGTATCCATGCCAACTTGTTGATGAGTTTTCAACACTCAGTGGTATGGAAATAGAGGTATTGATATTGATACCAGCCTCACTCACTAAAGATAGTAACAAGTAAGTAGGGTGAGGTTTCTATGGCTGATTCCTTTTCAGAATTTGTTCTGGGTTAGAAAAATATCTGAATTAATGAAGCTCTGATGCAAATGAAATCTCTTATTAAACATAATATCAACATAAAGTGTTCATGTCACATCAATTTTTAAAAGAACGTCCAGGCTAAACTTGAATGTAATATCAATATTTCAGTCTTATTATCTGAATAATTATGAATCAGGACACCCGTTATTTTGGAGCACATAGTTTATTATGAATCAAGTCGTAAATTTAAGAGAGCCACCTGTGTTCTAAGTTTGAGATACATTTAATCTACATATCATGTTCAGGTTGTAGCTACAGGTTGTAAACATTAATCAGGGTGCCACTGCAAACTGTTTTTGACCTGTCAGCCAATAGAAGCTGATTGGACATATTTAAGTTCCAGTAATTCATATCTTAAGTTACTTGTAAATGTTGATAGCAGAACCTTTCAGTTCTGCAGTAAACATGTGTCATGTCCAGCATACCACAGGTGGATGACACTACCGGCTGATATTTATAGTTTTAATAAAAGGCCTGTATCAGCAGGTCAATATATCAGCCTAATGCCCACGACGTGTTGCTCAGCGCTGCAGCCACTGAGCCTGGAGGTGAGAGATCAGGTCCACAGATCATCAATCAGACCAGAACTGTGAATCTTCTTCGTGTTCGCTCCAAGGTCACGCTGCACAGTTCTTGAAAACTCTCCACATCAGGACACAGTGCCTGAGTTTGTCCATTCATCATCGGTAACCCCGGAGCTGCCCTGCAGACAGGCCCATTCAGCCATTACCCCCTGAAAACAGTCAGGTCCATGTTTAAAATGGACTTTTGGCAACACTTGAGAAAACTTGCTGAGTTCATCCCCAAGTTCAAAGAGGGGTTTGTTAACTGAACTCTTATATATAGACAGACAAAGTAACAGCATGCACACAAACTACTCCCTGTCTCCTGCACCTGGCTTACAAAAATGAAGTGTCTCCCTCGGGTGTTTTGGAGTCTTGAAAGAAGGCCGATACAGCAGAGGGCCAGGAGAATAAATAGATTGTGCTCTCGTTCTGTCTCTATATATGCAAAGATATGTGGATATTTTCCACACAGGGAATTACAAGTCCCAGTTTTAAAGTATCTGTGGACTGGTTTGACTTTGCATCAAGTGTAGCTCAAAGATAAACAAGACATATCAAATGTAATTCATCTTGACAAATGAGCAGTTCTTACTCGGATGTAATGGTCTCTAAAACGAGCCTTGTGCCATGGCGCACATTAATGAGGAGCATCCCCTTAGTGCAACTCTGTGTGTGTGTGTGTGTGTGTGTGTGTGTGTGTGTGTGTGTGTGTGTGTGTGTGTGTGTGTGTGTGTGTGTGTGTGTGTGTGTGTGTGTGTGTGTGTGTGTGTGTGTGTGTGTGTGTGTGTGTGTGTGTGTGTGTGTGCGTGTTTGTTCTGATATACATAGTCTCACAGACGGAGCTCTGCCAAAAGGCCCATGCAGCTGCAGACAGTGGCTCTGCTGTGTTCAAACAGTGGACAACAGGCTCTCTATCTCTTGCACAGTCACTAAAAGTTGCCCTCTCATCTTCCACCTCTCCTAATCTTCTCCTCTTCCCTCAGTCTGCAGCTGACAAGAGATATATTTTTTATAGAGGCATTACAAACTTTCTGTTATTTCTTTGCACTTTCTACACCACCGTCGCTGCCGCCGCCACCACTCTGTTCCTTCAGCTCATTCCGTTTCTCTTTCTGCGGCAACCTCTCTCTCCGTCCATCCCTTCGTTTCAGTCTCCTGTAGACTCTGATAATGAGAGTATGCGGTTTTGCTTCCCTGCTCTCGTGTTCTCTCCGTGAGCAGCATGCTGCTTTTGCTGTTGCGATAGGGGTTTAAATCCTTCAGCGCAGGCCGCCAGCACCGCTGCAGCTATCCACTGGGCCGGAATAAATCCAGGAGCCTCCAGTCTCGCCTCTGAATGGGCCCACACCCCTGAAACCGAGCCCAGAACAACCCCTCCTTCTTCTTCCCTTCATTTGCACCAATACAGCAGCAATGAAACCAAAAGGCTTTCCTCTGGGAGATTTAGCTTCCCTCCCTCCCTTGCCTGCACTGCCTTCACAAAGGATGATTTCAGCTGCCTAATCAACTAGAAAAAAAACTTGTGCCCTCCTCCCCAGTTCCTGCTATAACCACCTCCCCTCCTCCTACTCCACCACGCAAATTTCACATGCCAGTGATTTTGTTTTTCATAACATGAAGGGAGAGGGCGATTGCTCTGAACAAGATTTTCTCTCAAGCATATTTGAAATGTCAACATCATTAAGACCAACTGTCAAAGTTAGTGACAGTGAAAGGGCCCCTACCTACCTAATCATTATAACCTCATGCAAAGTCTTTAAAAAAAATCTGGGGGAAAATGTTGTTTTTCTGTCAAAGCTCCACAGGCTTACATCCCCGCTTGCATATGCAAGGGCTCAAACACCTGCGGTAATGATCTCAGTGACAGAATCGAGCAATTACTGGACATTTTTATTCATGCCCCTGGGTAGGTCAGAACTCACACACACACACACCCACAAAATCACTAGATGAGTTCTTTTTCTTTTCTGCCTCCCCCACCCCAGCAGACACCTGGTCACGGTTTGGGCAGAGCAGACAGCCCTGGTGCCCTCTGGCAAACCCCAACGCCTAATTCCCCCGAGACATCAGGTCTTGTCTTGCACCAGCAGAAGTTAGAGGTCAGTCCTGAGTCAGGTGTCCAGTGGTCCTGTCAAAGATGGACGAGCCACAGGGGAAAAGACCCCAGCAGAACATACTGTTAAAGTTTGTGACTTCAAACTTTGGTTATAGAGGTATATACAGGGATATGATGAGGGTAGTCGATTGAAATGAACTGTAGACGTAGTCAATACTTTAACCGTTATCTAGGACACCCTTATCCTTAACTGATTACTTGTAGTGGTATCAGTAGTGTTAGCAGCGACAGCCATAATAGCATTCGTAGAAATTAATGTAGCTTTAGCAGAAGTAGTATCAGTAACAGTAGTAGAAACATAACAAGCAACAGCAGTGGCAGTAGGACAATACACATTAGATAGTATCAAAATGATCGAAGCTATGAAAAAAAAAAAAAGATATACAATCAGATTTTCAACCCAAGGATGCACAGATGAAACAAGAGGGAGGAAAATCAACAGGTCCTCAACCTGCGGCTGTTATGGCATTCTCTCCAGCAACCAATCCACCACATGACTGGTGGGTCACGTGGTGCTATCCATGGCATATTTAATAATGTTGTGTCAAAAGAGGTATTGAGTATTGTTTTTTTTTTATACTAGTATTGTATTGAAGTTTAAAATTCCACTATTGTGACAACGTTACATTAGAAACAACACACACAGTGGCAGCATATGACATGCGTTGGCCCATCAGGTCATGCCGGTGTCCTGTTTCTCAGAGTTGACACAATGTCAGTGCTCCAGAAAAGCAACAATATTGATCCCCAACCTATTTTGATTAATCATTCAAACCGTTTTATATAATATAAGAAAATATAGAAAAACAGCATTCAAAATGTCCTAAAGCCTAAGGTGTCTTCAGATACTGTTTCTTGTTTTGTCCAGACACTTTTCCAATATTCAGTTTAAAATCAAATAAGACTACAAGAAGCAGATAATTCTCACATTAATAAACCGAAATGAGGGACTATTGGCCTTTTTTTTCTTGCAAATGACATTACCACATCAAAATATTTCATTTTCTGGTGATCAGCTCTCACATACTGTATGTGCTGTGGGTGTCAAATGATGCAACACAGCAGGTGTGTGTTGAGCTTCAGTAGTTGTGTGACACAGTGACACAGTTAAACTGCAACACTATTAGTAATAGTAGTACTGGCAGTAGCAGTAGTAGTAGTAGTATTGTAGAGGTATATATGTAGAAACATCTGCATTGTAGAAGCATAGCAGCAGCAATAGTTGAAGTATTAACAGTAGTAGTGGCAGCAGCAGTACTAGTAATAGAATAGACATTAAAAGTAATAGAAGCATTAGAATTGTAGTAGTGTTCACAGTCGCATTAGGACAAACAGCAGCAGCTGTAGCAGTAACCTGTGCAGTCAAAAGTTTGGACATGCCCTCCAATTCTTTTGAATGAGAAGTGGGTCCAAACTGTTGACTGGTACTGTATGTAGTGTTAGCATTATTACAGCGCAGAAGTAGCATTAGTGTTAGTAGTAGCCGCAGCAGTAAAAGCAGTTGTTGTAGCAACAGTATTAGTACGGAAACGCATCAGCAGCATCAAAATGTACAAGTATTTGTACAATTATTAAAAGCAATCAGAAGCGGCATTAGCGCCTATCAGTTGTATTAGTGTTAGTAGTGGTGGTAGTAGCAGAATGAACTGGTAGCTAGTAGCAACAGTATTAGTATGTAAACACATCAACAGCATTAAAATGTAGAGGTATTAGTAGAATAATTAGAAGAAGCAGCAGCATTAACACATATCAGTAGACTTGTTATTAGTAGTAGCATATGTGCTGTATAGGGCTATGGTGGAATTAGTGACAGTAGTAGCAGCAGTAGTAGTTGTTGTTGTACAACTGGTGGTGGTAGTAATGAATTGGTAGCTAGTAGCAACAGTATTAGTACTTAAACGCATCAGCAGCATTAAAATGTAGAAGTATTAGTAGAATAATTAAAAGCAATTAGAAGCAGCATTAGCGCCTATCAGTTGTATTAGTGGTAGTAGCAGAATTAACTGGTAGCTAGTAGCAACAGTATTAGTATGTAAACACATCAGCAGTATTAAAATGTAGAAGTATTAGTAGAATAATTAGAAGAAGCAGCAGCATTAGCACTTATCAGTAGACTTCTTATTAGCAGTAGCATATGTGCTTGGGTATGGTGGATTTAGTGACCGTAGTAGATGTAGCAGCAACAGTTGCTACAGTGGTGGTCAATCAAGCATACCTTAAAAACATTTTACTCATTCAAAAAAATGTGAGGAAAAAGATTTCATTCCTTCACTATGTAGAAGTTTCTTTTTTCCCTTATGCAGGCATGCGTGTCTGTCAGTGTGCCAGTGTGCATTTTCTCACATCACTGCAATGTGAGTTGTGTCGCAGAGCATTCTTATATCTGTGCCGCAGGAAGCAGTCCATTAGGTGAGCAATTGGAGCATGCCTCTAGCCCAAATAAGCACAAACAAATCAAGATAATTAGGCATGGACATCTTAGTTAAGGATTTACATACACTAAACCATCCCAAAACACGCTGGCCATCCCTGTATATGACAAACACGCCTGCCTTCACTCCACTGATTATCCACTTGTGGCATATTGTGTCAGTACCCCTCGCCCCCTCCCCCCCTAAACGCAACGCCAACTCTGCTGTGCTCAGCCAACCAGCCACGCTAAACCTTTTATTAGTGATTCTACTTATACTCACTTCTTTGCCTCTACAGAGTCACCCTGCCTTGTATTATAATCCCTCTCCAGTGGATTCTAATTAAACATGGACAACATATGGGGTCAAAGACATTGCCCAGACTGCAAGGACACGCAGGCACAAGAAGGCTCATACTTGTCCTGGACTACGCTAAAGAGCTCGTTACTCAACCTCTTTTCCCTCCACTGGAGACAGAATAAAGAAGAGCTGGCACTTCTGACATCACTCCTAATCTGCCCCCATTATTAATTGCGCCACCCTCCCTAAATGCATTCATGCATATACAGACTTGAGGACAGGACACACATACACACACACAGTCACACACAAACATGGTTTAAGTCAACTGTTACCGTCCTTGGCTGCAGCCACTTCAATAAAGATGTGACTCATTACCATAAAGTAAGCACTGCCATAAAACACTTTCTGGAAAAGTGAAGAGCTCTCCTTCTCCTTCTCTGCCTCCCTCCCTCTTTTCTCTCATTCTCTGTGATTGGCAGGTTTAATTAACAACAGGTCTTCCGGCCTGGCAGAAAGTGGGTGACAGAGTTGGGGGGTGGTAGAGGGATAGAGGGTGTGTGTGTGTGTGTGGGGGGGGGGGGGGGGGGGGGGGGGGGATATGAAAAACAATACATAGCCTACTTTTTGTGTGCATATAATTAGAGATGTCTGGGACTCTACAGAAGCGTGTGGGCGTGGCCGCGGAGATTCAGGCAGAAGCAATTTATGTGCAACCCGTCCCTTAGGAGTGACAATGACAAACATGTCACGCATCGTTCTACATACGCATCCCTCTTCGGCGCGAACCACAAAAGGGCTGCCTGCAACCCCTCTCCCGCTGAAGTAACAGGCTACTGACAAGTTAAAGTAGTCTCATTGTTAAGTACATGGCATCCGATGTGAAGAGAAGCAACAGAGACTCAGGATGTCAGACACCAAATTTGCATAACTTTTAGTGACAAATGACCTTCTTCTGTCAGCTGACTCAGGAAATTGTTCTAACAACTCGATTTTGGCTGAAGAATAATCTTTTCCTGCTGTGTTTGATACCTTACCTGCCTCTTCTACATTTATATTTTCCCTTGAGGCCACATTATCCATAGATACAATATTTCTTTTACAGTTATGCTGACGACACCTAGCTTTACCTATCCTTAAAGCCCCTAACTACAATAAATTAACAAACTCCAATAACTGCCTCAAGGACATCACTTCCCAGTACAGAACTTTCTCCAACTCAGTGAGGATAACTCATAATATATGGAACTTAAAGTCTATATGCAACTTTTATATAAAGAAATGGGCCATAATACAACTTTAATCCAATAAAACACCTTTAATTAATTCAATACACCCTGGGGTTTTGTGGCATCAGTCTAACTTGGACCAGAGGCTAATGTTAACTAATGTTGGCGAACTTAAGCTAAAACTTGCTGATAAACTGATGTTAATGAGTCATTTCATAGACTTTTGCAGTCTTCTCTATTAATGCTACTGTTAGGCACACGTGGCATCATTTGAAAACCAAATGCTCTATACAACATAGAATAGGAAGCAAAGGTAGGGTGTAGCAGCATTGTCCATAGCAGCTATGGGAGTGATGAGCTGAAAAACCTGCCTGTGATTCCACCTTCCAATTAGCTAAATGCTGTTTCAGTGGCTTTTCTACCCTGGTGGGAGTTAGATTTTGGTATTAAACTCATTACTCAATATTTTGGGAATAGTTTTGGCACATAAATGATCAGTCTCTGCATAATATGAGCATCTGTCCTCTACAATCCACAGTAGCTAAACCTTACTCTAAACCCTAAATTGTTTTTAGTGACTAATCAAACCTACAAATTCATTGTAATTACCTTTGTGGAATTGCTGTGGGCATTAATTTAGCATAAAACCATAATAAACTTGCTACCAGTACCAACATCAATCCTTAGAGGTGGGTACCATCTTCAAAAAGACCACATCATTTTAAGCCCCGGAGTAACTTATTTTAAGCTTTCTTTAGTTTCATAATACATTAACACCAGCAAGGAACTTCAACATGAAACACAGAGTGAGAAAAAAAAATTCAACCAGTGGAGCCTTTTGATGGCAAGCTTTTTGCTGCTCTCATCACTTTTCTAGGTCAACATACAGGAGGCCGTGTTAAAACCAACTCACAAACAACATATGTCAACTGATGCCTTATGCAAGGGCAAACAACGGAGATCTGTTTTTATTGTCTACTTGGGTCAACCCTGCATCATCCCTCCAGTGTCTGGGCCAGCCTCATCATCCTCTCATGCCCTATTATTATTGTGTATGGGCTCGGTGACCCCGGCCACAGAGCCATCTGCTCAGACTCCATTGACGCTGAGATTAGGGGGTGTAGGCTAGCAGGGCACAGGGACACACATGTTCGGTGGCAGATTTGGAGACGCCTTCCCTGACTCACTTTCACCCCAGCCAGCCTGCTAGATCAGACGGCGGAAGGAAGATGAAAGGTGATGCGCAGAGTTGCAGCACAGACAGAAAGCTGACCACCAGCTGATTTCCATGCTGTTTCCCCAACAGCTTCCACCAATGTAATCAATAATCCCCCCTACCCTCCCTGTACTTCACACACTATCCTCTCTCACTTCCTTCATTTCACTCTGTCTCCTTTTCTCTGTCTCCACCTGAAATTCTGCACCTACAGTGGAGGGTCTTGCTTATTGAATCAATGATTCAGGGCCTCCTGTAATGGCAAACTTATAAAAACAGCAACAGCATGCTCCAGGCTCTGGCGGTGATACATTTCATAAAACAGAGTGAGGATTTTAGAGGTATGTGCCTCCAGTCATCTTGGCAAGGCAAACGCGGTCGTCCATGAATGCAAAGATGGTAGAGCCAGCTCATTCCCATGCAGGACATGATCCGTCAGCTCCTTGCTCATGAATGTAATCCTTTACATTTATCTGTCTGAGTTCAGAGGCCGTGAGGGCTGCAACCTGCGTACTCGCTACAGGTACAGACAGCGTTTGGAAGGCAAACAGAGCAGATGCTGGCCCAGGTGCTATTGCTTCTTTTAACTGCCAACACACCGTTGTCGTCTGAATCATTGCCAAGGTGGCCCCTCTGCATAAAAGTCGGAGGAAAGTTAGACAGAAAAAGAGAGCCAACTAACAAACATGTGCATGCCAAGAATAGTGCAAGTAGAAAGACAGATGAGTTGAGAGGGCCAAGATGGGGAAGCAACGGCATTAACTCTAACAGGGTTAAAGATTTGATTCCCAGCAGGAGAGCCTACGCTTGAAGTGTTTATTTATTTCACTTTCACACCCAATTATCCAGGAAAAGTCAACTTCTTTTATTCATCCTGCTGCAAATTGACACAGTTCCTCCAAATCACAGTGGGAGCCGCACGGTGTGACCGAAGTGCCTGTCAGATCATCGAACAGCATCCGTAACCCCCTCCCCCGACACCTATCGATACCGCTGTTGGTGGGGGCTGTATCCCACAATTTTTGGACCTTTCCGAAACCAACCATCCAGCAATCAAGTGCGCTCCCTGCAGTGACATGCCAGGTGTGCAAACAGGAGAATAGTATGCAGGACTTTTCTCTTTTAATATAGGCAAATTATTTCAGAACTAAGAATGCTTCCAAGGAGTGACTGACTGAAAGTGTGCGCTATTGTCCCCATCTAGGGACGCACCAATCCATATCTCTCATGATACTGATTTTAATAAGCAGATCAAGTACCAGCCAAGATGTGACCGATCCCCAGCTTCTTCATCAATGTCATTGGAATCATTTTGATTAAAGGTACCATGAGGTCAGTGATTGCTGTGGCATTATTTCTTCTTATCTCAGGTAAGAGTTACTTTTTCTAGCAACTTTTGCCTCCCAATGTGGTCTAACAACCCTGCATGTGAAGAATAACCAACCGCTGAGCAGCTGCACTGGAGAAGCTGGAGATTATGTGCTCAAAAGTACCTCTAGAGTAGTTTCAGATGAAGGGAATAGTATTACTCATCGGCGCCCCAGCCTGAACCCCACGCTCTGGCAGTCATGTACACCATTACAAAGCAAGATGCTACAGTAAAGGACGACATTGAGCAACAAGAAGTGGCACTGATTCAAATTTACTTACAGGAGGAGGAAATGAAGAAGTCGATGTGATGGAGATGTCCCGCAGTGATAGCAGACACGCAGGTGTTGCTGCTCATGCTGCATAATCTCCCCCGCTGTGCACAGGAGGGTCACTGCTAACCTTGACAAGGGTGCCGCAGTGCCCTTGTTCACTCCGTTGGGGGACGTGTCATATTATTTATTTAATTATTTAACTTTTTTTTTTCTTACAAGTTTCCCCTTCAACTTTTAATATCTCTTGTGCGCCACAGGGACACTCGGAGGCCCACAGGTTTGATAACTTTAAACGCCTACTTTTTAAAGTGTAATATGTACAGCTAACCTGGGACCTCCACACCCCGGGTCTTGCTCCATATCACTGACTTTTTTTTTTCCTCGCTTATCTTACGAAAATTAAGGGGTAAGATATAAGACAGAGTGGATTTTGTAGTCTGGCAGTTAATCTAACTTGAGTTTATCTGCACTGTGGTCTTCGACATTAATGACACGGGGGACTAAACACGTGAGCCCCAGAGGAGAAAACTCTGTGAGATAAAGAGTCGAGGAGGAGGTAGCAGAGCTGAAAAGAAATAGCTTTTGGCATCATGCAGTTATTTTCCTCCCAGGAGCTGCAGAGAGGAAAAGAAGCAAGAGGAATGCTATTCCTGCAGTTTGGCCCAAGATGTCATCTCAATCTAAAGTGACACTTGCTGACAGCACCGCCACAAAATCATCCTGTGGCTTGAACCTTGACCCCGTCTGCAGAAACTGCTGCTTGGCCGCGTCGCACTGCAGCGCTAACCGAGCGACAGTTTCTTCACGACTCGCATCAACTTGTCATCAGTCGTGACAGGTCCAACCACAGGTTTCATGGCCGGGAAACAGCTTGGACAATTGGTTCAGCCACGGTGTAAACATACTGTCGGTTAGGCAGCCCGAGCGATAGTGGAATATTCATAAAGATTATTCATTGCTGGCTGGCAGTGACAAATCTGTGAGGTAATGGTAGCAGCAGCCGAATCTGACAGAGAGCAGCGCCGGACTAAATGGACAGACAGCCATCACCGCAGAACAGTCATGCTCCTGCATATCTCATCTCTGTGTCCAGCTCATCCTTAATACAAGCACACAGTCATAGCTACATCCGACAGCATCCTACATCATCAATCTCACCTGCCATTCTCCTACAAGTTGGCCATGTCTGTGTGCTGACAGCAATGATTCCAATACCACAGGGTAAATTATCCTTGACAGAAAGAAAAAAATCCTCCCTCTTTCAAACACTCCTGCACTTTTTATATATCATCAATCTGTGATGTTGAGTGCATTCCAGGACTTAAATTTTGATGAAGTGCACTAATTTATTTTTCTGGTGTACCCGTTTCCCTTCAGCCTGCTTTGTCTATGTCCTGTTTGCGGGGCTGGAAGGGTATCATTTAAAATGTTTTGATAACAGCGCTAATACCATACCTCACTTTCAGTAATGATACCTTTTTCTCGACGCCTTCCATTGAGAAATATAAACATGTTTTTCAAAAATGTGTTGTTTTTTGCATTTAACAAAGGGAGTTCTCAAACATAACCACACCTACAAGAATTTTGTCTAGAAAAGACACAGTGCTCTGCATCCCAATACAATACTACATCCCAATGATATGCAATTTGCAAAGGAAATAGGACTTGCACCATGAGATATAGATTTTTAAGTCATTAAACGCTGCACATTCCCTATTTCAACTTCTCAATAGGGAGTGTTTTCTGCTTTTCTTTGTCTTGTGGATTCACACAATGAAAATCTTTGAATTGTTGGCTGAGCAAAATAAGCAAAAGATCTCAGCTCAGGCTTAAAAAAAACTGTGATGGGCATTTTTTCTGCATTTTCTGACAGTTTGTAGAGCGAACCATTACTCAAAAAAGTAACCGGAACAGAAATGAAAATGAAAGTGTGTTGCTGTCTTTATTGAAACCACACACCGTAGCTTCTTTACATGTAGTTCTGAGTTCAGACTTGCAATCGGCTGACGCACATAGCTCTATCTGTTTCATTTCTTTTTTCCAGTAGTGTTATTCTTCAAAGTAAAATAAACTTTGTTCCAATATTTCTCATTCTCATCACCTAGATGAATGGCATTTCTTAATGAGTCAAATTATATTGGAAATCAGAGCGATTGATTTAAAAGAAAAAAGAAGAATTATAAATAGCGTATGCTTGTGATAAGGCATTTATCATCAGAACTCTTTGTGAATCCTTTGTGCTGCCTGTACTGGGACAATAGTGTACATCAAAAGCAGACTTGTTTGGGTAACCTTAATTCTGTGTTCTTTCTTTGAGTGAAAGCTTAACATACCCAAAACCCACTTAGAATAAGTTTTGTATGTGAGTAATAGCTCCAGTGCTCTCAGTTAGGGAAAAGACAATACACCAAAATAATTCCCATGAAACCAAAGCAATTCACCATCTGTTACCTAACCGTGTTAAAGTGGGTTTAAGGTGAAGTTTCATTCCTTTCGGATTTGACGAGACAATTGTTCTTGCCAGGCTTGATGATATTTCCTTTCATGAGGGGTAGTTGAGGAATTAAGAGACACTTCAATGAATGAATTTTAGACAGATTCTGTTGTCGGTGCAATTACTTCAATGCAGACAGGTAAGCTGTCTATGCGGTTGCTTTCAAAGGCCCATCCTCTCCCTCTCAACATTCACACAATTTGAGGCACGACCTGCGGCAGACGGCGAGCTCGCCGGTTGAAGAAGAGATGGGCTGGAGGAGTTTTTGAGCGAGGGTGAGGGGAGAGGGGGTCTTGCTGAGCCTGTCTAAAATTTGCCAAAAAGCAAGCCGACATCTGAGTATTCTCTGTAGTTCAAGTCTGGATAGTTTCAGCTCTGGCTTTTGTTGCCAGAGCTGCAGGTCAGTCTTCTAGGATTCTATAATTAACAATTAGCGGCACTCAGCATATCAGCAACAGACAGCAAATTCTACCAGCAGCTGACTCTGAGGCAATTCAGTTCATGCTATATGAATTTATTCCCCTCAACTGTTTCACTGATTTCGCAAAGCATTTCATCCAGCATTATATAGCTTGCTGAAATACAACTGAAAGGTTTCTAAGCAGTGAAATGAGTCACTGAGGGAAGAGTGAGCAACAGCAATCACAAACCCAGCAGCCTCCTTTAAAATAACCAAAATTGAATGCAAACATTGGCATTCACCGACACGTGAGGATGTCTAAAAAGCAAATTAACTTTATTGTCTGTTAAGTGATAAAAAGGCAGCGCGGCGCCTGCTGGCTCTAATCCATCTGCTCAATAATTATTTGTTGTTGTTGTTATGGAGGGCTAAACAACACATTCCTAACACCTGGAGAGTCGACGGCGGTCGTGGTTCTCTACACAAAAACACCTTGTGGGTGCAGGCCAAGACGGTCTGGCAATGTTGTCAGCTCTATTACTAACACGTGGTGGTGACAGGCATGCATGAGCAGCAGCAGCACTGGTAGATTAACATCATAAATGTATTGCATAATGGTCGGGGATGGTCTGATTGCAACCACCATGAACAAACAAGATGTGGCCTCGTACATACAGGATGTCTTGCTTGAAAATGACCCAAATGGTCCAAATTATCTAGTGTAACAACTAGGGCTGGGTATAAATAGTCGTATTTTCTAGCTCTGGGTGCAAAAAGGATAGATTGCAGGAATCGTTTGATGGGAGACGTTCCGATACTACTTGGTATCGATTTATTTCGGTTGATACCTTAAAAAGGTATGAAGTACTGATACCCAGCCCTAGTAACAACTCTGACAACTGTTAGCAACTAAAGATACCAGCACGTTCTATCAATTTAAGCATCAAAGTTGTGTCTAACTGACCCCATAACCATGATCTGACACCTCTACCAGTAGGATGACATTGTCTGTCAGTGACTTTTGAAGTTGCTGATTTACTTGCTTTTAACCAACAAGTAAGCATAGACAACAGCTGCAACGCCCACATCATTGTTCACATACTCATTTGCGTACTTTGTGCTCCATCTGGTTATGTGTTAAACAGGATCTTGCCATCTAACCATGATGCTCATGAAGTATAACAGAGGCCTGAGACTGAAATCACAGTTTCCAAAATAAACACAGACACTTTCCTACCATCACTTGCACCACAAAGTAAGTTAAAGAATATAAAATGATACAGTGGGGGATAAAATTAATTCACAAAACCGTCCGATCACATAAAATACATCTGTCTCATGTTGCAGTAGTGCCACCAAGCAGGTGAAATCTGACGTTGAACTATAAATCAACGTGATGGTGCCATTAAGCCCTCGCATCAAGCATAAATCCGGTTTAAGGCAGAGGAAAAACAACTTGGTTGAGATTAGGATAAGGATCATGGTTTGAGTTAAAGTAACTATCCAATCAAGATTAGGGGACTTTGGTCATCCTGATATTGATGTCAGGAAAAAACAGAAAACACACGTCATAATTCAACATGTTGTTGACCCTTCCATCCACCCACCCCCAACTCCTCCTCCCTCTGAGGACTTTGTGGCTCTATAACAACATCACAGTGCTTTAGGGCTGGGTATCGTTTAAAAAATTACAATAACAGTACCAGTCCAAATACCCTTAAAGTTATACCGAATACCTGGTATTGATTTATTTCGGTCGATACCTTAAATCTATCGAGTGTTGATACCCAGCCCTACAGTACTTCCTTTTCTGCAATCCTGAGAGACCAAAGGTGTTGCGGGTGACATTGCATTTCACCAACTCAACGCCAATGGAGAAAAATTGGACTTCAGTTGCACAACAGCAGTCCTGACTCCTCTATGATAAGAGGAAATCACTTTTAGATAAATCAAAGTAATCATGCTGGTTATATATATATATATAAAGTCATTAGAGTTTGCCAAGTCTCTGGCTCTTTACAGGCCTCACAGCTTCCACAAGCCCATGAAGTCTTCAAACTGTGATGATTAAAAGTATTTTAATTCCATCGAACACCTATACAAGTTTTGCTTTCGCCACACTGCCAATAAAACTCTCCCAGACGAGAAGAGAATGACTGGCAACGAACAAGTGTAGGCAATTAAAATTTCTCAAAAGCCATCAAAGTGTTGGAATATAAGCAGGGAAAAGGCCTTATTGACTTGCACCTCAGCAGGGCTGCTTCATTCTCACCGCCTCGGTCTGTCACGCTGCTTGGGCTGATTGAATATGTCCGCACATTTGATGCTTGACCCACCCATTCAGACTGAAGATAGGAAAAACAAGCTCACGGAGACTACATGTGCCCATCAGGGAGGTGAGGAGTGAAATATGGGCTGTGCTTTATCATTTTACATTTATCATTTTTTTTATCAATTTCAAGCTTAATTGTGTCCATTTTCTTCAGCTAAAACAGATAATTAAATTGAGATTGTTAATGTGTTTATCTGGGATTTAGTCAAACTACTCTGAAGGCTTTTAGCTGTCTTGTAAGCTGTGTGTATTGGGCTGTATTGATAGATTTCTGTGATTCTACCTCCTTTATGAAATGGGTGTCGAAACAACCCTTGTTCGATTGCCATCTCATTATCATGTACTATAATTACAGAGTGTACTCATTTTCTTGAACAACATGTAGCCATTATGCAATTCACCATTGTTCTATTAAAGAATCTTGTGTTATTTCTTCCAGAACAACCACATTTCATCATTGCCTTTTGTGTGAGCATACATTCCATTTTCTCCATTTGCAGCCTCAACATTTGCCCCAGGAGAGCCAGAGAGTGTGCGTCGGGGTTGTTTTCTGTTGGGTTAAAATACAGGCGGATCCACACCGTTACACACCAAGGACCCTCTCTACATCCTCCCAGCAGCCTGAGAAGGCCCACCTTTTCGCGTCAGCTCTCATTTCAGTGTGGTCTTTTCATGCTAACCTCCTTCCGACCTCCAATCTCGGTGTCAGCGCCGCTCTGTGTTGGGGTTCGCTCACGTGGTTTCACTCCAAGATTAAATTACCTTCTTGCTCCGGCTTCTCTAGACTCCCGCCAACAAGGGGGGGCCGGGGTGCACTTAAACAACACGCCAGGTTTCACCTCAGCAGCCAAACATTTTGTAGGTGAGACTATGTAGCGGAGGTAAGAGACCTCACACAGTCACTCCACTTTGATACTGGAGCATTTGCCCGATTACAGCAGGGATACAAAGCGAGGGCGGCACTGCATCTTCTCATGTTTTTAACATTTAAAAAGCTGCGTGACACAGTTGCTGGCAGCTCCAAAAGGCATTTGTTTAAACTTCACTACCCACAGATTCTGCCATATGATGTCAACAAACTGCAAGGCTGAGTCTTTGATGGTGTATAGCTAGAGCTGTGCATGAAGCCTCAATACTTTTTATGTGTCTGTAGCATTGAGTAGATAAGTGAATATTGAAAGTTGGCAAGGAATGCTTAGTCAGATTCTTGAGTGCAACACACACCAGCAACATAACACGTGTCAAAACAGCAGCACACGTGTTTTATGTGTTAGACACAGCATCTTGACATGCATTAATAAGGGCTGATTGATGGTCAGGATTCACCAAGCTCCTGTTTCCAAGCATCAACATGTATCAACCCTTTAGAAAAGCAACATGTTGTACTTTGGGGTGCTCACCCTTCCACTGTACTTTCCTAACTTTTCAATCTGATGTGTTTGGCAATGCATGGGCGTCATTTGATGCACGTCATATGATGTACGTCATATGATGAGTGTTGCACTCTGGGCCTCTTACTCACTCTTATCAGATATCAGCTCAACATCAATACACTTTCCTAACTCAAGACTATTTTATTTAGGCAATGCTGTGTATGTCTTTAAATTTGATGTTTACATCAAACAAAGGTAAAAAGTTTGGTGTTGGTAACAAAGATATCAAAAAACAAACAATGCTCAGCCTCAACCACCTACACCAAAGCAATGGCAGGGACTAAAAGTCTGGAGGACTGGACGCTATATACTGTACTAACAATGCAGTTGTAGTATATTTTACTACTCGTGCCAATACAATACCTTACTTTGACAAATGTAAAAATGTCTAAATGCCAGCATACAAAAACCTTGTCAAACTGAAATCATCAGAAACTGGCAAAAGTTGTTGATACTCAGTGCCAAAGACATATTTCAGTCAGTACCAAAAAAAGTATTGAGGCAAGCTTTCACTTAGATTAACTAACTAATTAAATGTATGTAACTTGCATTATATCTTGCCTAAAGAACCAGCTAAATCCTGGAGAGCAGGGAGTGGCTCACTGCACGTCTGTTCAGCAACTGGTTCTAGTGGCAACTGACACCCATGCACCAGAGTATTTATATCGTGGCCACCGATTCACACCAGTTGCAAAGCATTCTTCAGATAAACCAACTGGCACTTTTACTCCAGACAACTTGACAGGGTGTGACCGGAGGCTTTTCTTTTTTTTTTCAACTGTATTCCAAAACATTCCTCAAAAGACAGAGGTTTCAGAGGCCTCGGAAAAAAAAAATCTTCAAAAATCGGTTTCAGCCATTCAAATGTTAAACCAGCCACGGGCAAAGTGAAGAGGATTTGAACTCCTATCTCAGATGGGCTCTGTGGATTTCACATATTATGGCTTAAAATCTCTCTCACTCCCCCCCCCCCCCCCCCCCTCCCCCCTCCCACAACACTTTAAAACTGTCTACTTCTACCTATCAGAGTTTGACTGATACACATAGAGAATATTTGGATCAGCTGCCAGTGCTGTTATTTGGGGCACAACACTTACATTACTTATTCATTTCCACTGTATTGCTTTGCAGCAGCAGGAAACACACTCCTCTTGATTTGCTCTATCCAAATTTTTCCTCCCTAAAAGCTCTGATGGCTCCGATTTTGCCAAAAACTGAACCGACCGACCACAATTTTCCCCCTTGCATCAGCTTATATCTCAGTAAAGCAATTATGCAAGATGTTCCATCAATACTATTAACATGCAGGCAAGTTAGCAGCCCCATTTCATGTACATCAGCAAGAAAGACTCCAGTGAAGGATGACTTAATCACTGAGATGCAAATGTACGTTTTCTGGGATGACACATTAAGGCAGAGAATGGAGTTGCCTCCTCCTGAAGCCTGAACAATGACAACATGACAGACAGAGAACGTCATGATGCTGAATCCTCTGGACAGAGACGGAGAGGAGAGGGGGGGGGGGGGGGGGGGGCAGAGAAAGAGAGGGTGCTCAGCATTCAAATAATTAAACCACTTTCATTTTCAAGACTGTTTTTTTTTTTTCTAACTTTGCAGATCCGATCTAGAGATGAAATAGAAAATCGAGTCATCTCCAATACCATTCAGTCGTGTAATGACATGATGCTGTGATTATACTCTAGGGATGCAGGCAATTCCATATTTCATGCCCGACGGAATATTTACGTTCCGCTGAAACGCACAGAGGAGAAAGTTTAACAGTTTAACAGCTGGACGCACACACGCAGACAACTTTTTAAGTTGAGAAACCCCACAAAGAGAAAAAAAGAGCAGTCTTGGCTTTAATATGTGTGTCTGGACTGTAAAGGAAGAGCGACTTTAAACCCCTGACAATCAACTTTGTATCAGATGCGCACATTGCGTCTCCCCGCTTCCAAAAACACAGGCGCACATTTGTTTTTTTGCGTATTTTACCTGTTGGTCCCTCCATACTGTCTGCGTAGATCCTGACGGCCAGCATCAGCAGCAATGCTACAGAATACATGTTGGCAGAAGAAGTAAAGTCCAGCTCGTTTTTGTCACAAGAAGAAAATCCTAGAGGAAACTCCAGCAGCAGAAGCAGCAGCAGCAGCAGGACTGGAGAGAAGTTGTGCGCTCAGGTCCATTCACCCCTGAATCCTGCAGAAGCGCTGCCTGCCTGCTCCCTCCACAGCCCGCACAGGGAGCATCTGATCTCAAGCAAAAGCATTCAAAAGGAGCCTCTTTTCTGTAACGGCTCCACTACTTTCTTTTTTTTCTTTCTATTTTTTGCACCGTCAAGCGAGCGAGTGGGACGCTGGAATGCGGGACTGCGGCGCCTCCATGTGGCGAGCAGGTGGAAGTGACAGCCAAGCAGCACAGTGCAGAAGACAATGACAAACTCTTGCTCATGGTGTCATGTGCATGTAACCAATCAGTTTCTACAGGCAAAGTGAATTATTAGACATAGGGTACAGCAGGTCACCACACTGTAACACCAGGAGGCGTATTTGTTCTTGAATTGTCTCTTTAAGTGCATTTTGGCTCTGAAACAGTCTTCTGCTCATTTCTGCTTTGCTGCTGCTGAAAAGCACCAGATTAAATTCTGACTCACTTGTGCTGAGGTATTTAGGGAGTAACACCTTGCCAAAGGCTACATAAAATCAGTGTGTGTGTTTATTTTTTTATTAATATGATACCGGAGCAGCTGTTCTCTCTGACTGTTTGCAGTATTAAACACACTGAGTGGTGACAGCAGGGTGCCAATGCAATAAAATGAAGCTGACTTTCACCTGGACAGCTTGGGTTCAAGCCATGGCTGAAATGCCTGTGGCAAATACTGAATCTTCCAAGCTCAAGCAGTGCTCAGCAGTGCCGTCCTGCTGTTGACCCTGACCTCTGACCTTGCCAACTGGATTTTGTTTAATTCATGTTTATATAATGTTTTCACTACATGTTTTTCTATATTTCTTTTTATGATGCTGATTTCTGAAGGAGTGAACTGCTCATTGTCTGTTTTGACCATGCCAGTCATGGTCAAAACAGACAATAAGCAGTTCACTGGTGGACATGGTGGACTGTACAATGAGGCAAGATAAGCAGCTATTTTGGGGCTTGACTCAGGTTTTTCAGTATCATGAAGCTAGCTCACTTTTAACTGGGATAATGGTAAAACTGTTCCAGAGCAGATAACTTCAGAAGATCAGTACCCACACCCCTAACCAATCAGATCACTGGGAAAAAAAGGAGTCATCATTCCTACAGGATCCTGCCATGGACAAAAGTGACAAGTAAAAAAAGAGCAATATATATTTCTATAGGTCTATAACAATCTTTATGACACTGTACAAAGTTTATTTTATCCCGGAGTGACAGCTGACAGTGTAAATGATTTTACACTCTGATTCCATCACCACAGCTCAGAATAACACGAGACAACTGTGTGACGATAATTGGAAATAAAAAAGGAAAGATTGTCTTTTATTATAAAAATAATCCACAGCGTTAATTGGCTCTCAGGATCATAAATGCAACATTTCAGTCACAGACAGGCTTCATCAATCATTAACTACTTCTCCAATCTTTACGTAACTAGCAGAAACAGTCTGACATTACTTACAGCTTTTTTTTTTTTTAATGTGACATTCAGAATAGTTTCATCATTATGCTGCTGAATAGCAATAAATACTCTCTCTGTAGCTAAGTCCTATATAATATTACATGTGTTTTAAGCCTTAGCCTACTTTTAATGTCTAAATTATTTCAATTAATCTATATCTTTTGTTTTAAGATCATGTGGCTGTTTCACTTCGTTGAATATGACTTTTTGCTGTACTTGGGATCATTGTTTCATCTCTTATCATATTAAGTACTTCATGCATGGTTCTGATGACGTCGCTCGTAATAAACAACACTGCCTCTTTCACATGAACTCACTTGTAGCAGGAAAATCCAGAGTTGACTGAGCTAGTTGATAGCCAACTTCATGATTCCGGTTAACCAGGATTGCCACGGTTAGGCTAAGTGAAGCCAGCTCAATCAAAGATAGCCAGACTTATTTAAACTTGTTTGGTAGTACGGACCCTGGTCTCAGGTTCAGACTCAAGTTGGTGTATACAACCTGGCATAGAGGGAAATATGCCAACACTACAACAAGTAACAAAAGTGAAACAAAGTATGCTGACAGAATCACATCAGCAGGGAACGGCTGAGTTGCTGTAAAGGGCCAGAGGGCAAAAATGAGAGGTGGGCCCCACCATTTCTTATGCTCTCTATGCAATTTGTTTACCTTCCAGTCGACCTACCTATCAAGGACAGAGCCAACTGTATGACAAGACATGACGGCTTCATATATATTTTAGCCAGAAGTGAGTCTCAGGGAAAAAAAAACAGTACTCCAGTTCTACAATAGTGTCTGGCCCCAAAGTTTGCTGTGGTAGTTTTATTAAACACTAATGTTGTTATTAATATAGACTGTTGTAAGTCAGAAAAATAGGAGAGGTCACCAGATTGTTAAACAGATAAGAAAAAAGAAATATTTCTGCTGCACAAAATTCTGTTTATTTTTTATGGCTTTTCTTTCATTTTGGCCTTCTGCCTGTATAATACTGCTTACCTTCACCTCTGAGAGAACCATATTTGGGATGGATGGATGAATGGATGGGTGAAATGCTATTGAATTAATTAAATTAATCAAATCATCACTTATACCAATTCATGCGTTCACCATCTTGGCATTTAGGTACAATTTCAAGCCTTACTAAGCATTGAAATCTCATGTAAATACAATACAAAATGATCCATTAAACGCTTCAACAAATCCCTGAAATATTAAACCAATAAACAATAAGGGTGAAAAGTCCTTAATTGAGCTCAATTAAACCAGCACTTATGAGTTTATTTAACTTCTTGGAAACCCTTGAGGGAATCTATGCAGGGTTTTGATTGTTGAGCTTTAATGTAAAGCTAAACATGGGATTTAACAGCTGGTTCAACTACATATGGGTCAATGATGTTTTTTGGTGTCCATGTAGTTTAGTCATATTTAAAAGGGGTTCAAATTTGAAAATAAACGTATGAATAACTTGCACACACTTTTTTTGTGTACCCAACGTAAATGTTCTGCTTTGAATCCATTTTGAGAGAATATATTAGAGGATTATGGTAAAAATCTCTAAGTGGTGTAACCATAAAAACTTTGTACCAAATAAGTCAACTTTCTTAAAAATGTTAAATTGTCAATAAAACACCATATCAACTAGTTTGATATGATCTTACATTATAACTTTTATATTAAATAAAGGTAATGGAATACAATTGTTCTAAACATTACATTTAATCTGGGGAATCATGTCAATCAGGAATCATTTACATTTATTTTTTTAATGAAGTAATTATTTGTATAAGTCCAGTTAAATACACTGTAGGTGGATAAAATATGTAATATTCATCATTCTTTTGTGGTTACACCATTTGACATTTTCAGGAGCATTCAGTCTTACTTTTGTTTTGTTTTTTTAATGGTGCAAATGTCATTTCAAATGACATAAAACCAACAAAAATACTAAATGTACATTTTAACAAACCTGATGCTGCTTTTAAAACTAGTTTTAAACATATTTTTGAATTGCTCATCTTGCCAACACTTATGTCACTGACCCATAGAACAGCCATAAATAAGGTATAGAAGCCACTTTAAGTTTGTTGCAGCTAATGTGTGACAATATACTACAAACAAGATTGAGCTTTTTCGCTTCAACCGACTTTTGATCTGAGACTAACCTAAACTGCTGGTAATGGTATTGAATTGGACTCCAGTAAACTAATGTTGAGCTGAGGCAGTTTGAACAGCTTAGCAACAGTGTAATCACACAGCCTGGGTCAGATACTTTTATCCCCTGGTCTGGGACTCTCTGCAACTCTCTGCGGGGTCGTTTTAAATTGACTAGGGCAGTTTGGGAGCTGGTGGATAAATAGCTCCTCACATAGCCTGTGATGGTCACTCAGGCCCTTTATTTCCAAAAAAATTATCAACACACAGCAGGTTGAAGTGCAGCCAACTTTTTCCCATACCTGTTAAATTTGTGCAGTGGCCCAAATCCACTTGGCTGTGGCTTCAGATGGCATCGAGCCATCCTGCTGCTCGCAACTGGACTACCGGCTGATTCAAAGACAGGAAGAGCCGGATCAAGACTCTTTATCACCTCCTGCCTATGAAATATTGATTTTGTAGCTTCGGGGCTTTTAACTAGTGTCTGGGAGATATTTATTTCTTGGAGGATAGAGGTGGGGGGGCATATTGTGAGCTTGCTTCATTTGCCAGGTTGTAATAATTCAACGTAAATTTTTAAACTATTGGGAGAGGTTGATATATTGGTGTCAGTGATAATGTGTTGCACATGCCCTTCAAATCTAATAACTTCCTCCGGTGCTTACATTAACAGCTCGCTCATAAAGTGCCTATATTACATGTTATATAACCAGTTAATTTGCTCATATTAATACTGCTGTATTTCATGTCAGCTGTGTCACCAGCAGTGTAACTGCAAACTATAAAGGTGGTAAGCTCAGCTGGTGATGATCATCAGGCACCAGCAGAAACAGAAATTATTTACATTTGCAGGGAGGTATTAATTTATTCTTTTCCACTATTTTTTAGGGTTTATGTCAATTTGATTCTACTTCCAAGAGACTAATTATTTCATATCAGTTTTAAAGTTAAAGTCAGTTAGTTTTTTTTTTCGTGTGAAGAAACTGTACTGCAGCTATTTTAGTATAATTTTCCACTCTCTAAAACAGGATAAAACTGTTATCAGTCAGTTTCTAAGGGGGCTTGTGACTCATACAGGGCGGCTGTGGATCAGGGGGGAGAGCAGGTCATCTACCAATCGGAAGATCAGAAGTTTGATTCCTGGCTCCTCCAGTCCCACAATTCGATGTGTCCTTGAAGTGAATGTTAACTTCCTCCTGATGAGCAAGCTGGCAACCTGTGTGCGTTCAGTGTGTGAATGGGTGAATTTGACATGTAGTGTCTCACAGTGGGCGTTTCTCATGTATTGGTTGATTAACAGAGGAGCAAAGTCATACTTTCAAACTGAAAACTTCATTTTCTTCACATACTGTAAAGTTAAGGCTAGCGTTATCTGTTGGTATGTTTGTCGGATGGTGAAACTGCATCTGTACCAACATCAGAATTGGGGGGTCTGTGTTACACAATTTCTTAAACTTTGTGAAACTAAAAATCTAGCAAGACCGCCAACTTCTCGCAGTGATTGGCCAGAAGGTAAGCGACATTTGAACTTCTCTCTTAAGTGTTCTTTTTTATTCATTACACAACTATTGTTGGCTTTTTTCATGTGTACCACCAAGTGTTACATGAATTTCTTTCAGGGAGAGTCTGGGAATGTGGAAATAGTTCTTGTTGAGCATACCCCTGCCTCTAGCTTTAACCTTTCGCTATGTGGTCATTCATATTTAAGAAATATTAACAATTTTAAGTGCCTGCCCTTAGGCCTGTCACAATAATTACGTTACGTTATCGACTTATAGTACAATAATGTAATTATCAACATATCATGTCTATATATGGACTTATTATACGATACTTGGACATGGCTTTGATCATTTTTTGACCTCGATATTGCCACACTTCACATTAGCAGCTAAGAGGCTATTCATGTCACATTGGCTAAACAAGTAGTGTCCTCCATTCCTCACTGTGTACGTCCTGAGTGGAGACTGCAGAAGCGAGCAGCGCCGCTTAAATGGAATTACAGGGAAATATCTCTGTTCTGGCCCATAATGGCAGTCTGTGTTTTTATGGAAGTGTAGAGCCCACTCTCCAATTCCACCCCCCACCCCTCTTGCTTTACTATGCTATTATATTATCATTATATCAGTGGTATAAAATGATCTTCAAATGACAATAATATCATTTATCGCGATTATTTCTAAGACAATATATCGTCCAATAAAAGTACTTATCGGGACAGGTCTACCTGCCCTCAAAGATATTGCACCAATAGAATAACATCACATTAACTCATCAGTCCGTACAGAAAATTCACACGCCCAGTAGCACACTTATGCAGGGGGCCTAACACTGTGAAAAACGACATAACATTACATTAACAATTACTTTTTTAGTGATTACAATTTTGACCGAATAAGCAAGTCAAAACATCAAGGATATATATCCTTATACCCTAATTTAATATTACCCTAAAATAGTCATAGTACTGTATAGGGTTTTAAATGGCAGGCTACATCAAGCAACAGGCATCCATGACCAAAATAACTGCTGTCCAGTCTCAGGGGGTTCTCATGACAAAGTATACAGTCTCACTGACTACAGATTTCATTAAGTGGCCTCATACAATACATGGGGTATGATTGTATTAATATCTGCTTGTTACAACGAGTTGTTAGCTGTAGCTAGCAATAAACTTTAAGTCACAAAAAGGTAGATTGTGTAAGTGAGTATTCCCTGCAGCACATCACAGATCAGTGCACTGCAGAGAGTGTTGAGCTCTGCTTTTGGTGCCATTTTCTCCCTTGAGTGCACACAGCTGAGGTCAACCAAACAGAAGTCCCCCGCTGCAGTTGTTATGGTGTATGTGTAAAATTTGGAGTGATTTAATATGAGCGGAAAGGTAAATGAAGGGCTGCATAGGAAGCTTTTGAGCAAGCGGATGCAGAGCTGCTGCAATGGTACTTTTTTTTTTTTTGCCACGCAGTGCTTGAGTCAGGCATTTAGCGGTGGTTTTATTAACCACAATATGTTATGTATACAAGCAATTCAGGAGATAAGTCATAGGTCAACTTAAGATCTCCACTGTTTCATAATTCATAGGGCCAGCAGGGTAGCATGCCTCAGTTTTCTCCTGTTAGTGATGAAATGGAAGTATTTAGGTACAAACACAGGCTGTTTTTCATGTGAAGCTGGCCTCGCTTTAATCCACCATGTGGTGAAACAATTACACAGCATTGTACTACAGTCAACTACACCCCAGGGATTTTCATTTAGAAGAGTCTGCAAAGAATTTATTTTGACAAAACCTAAGCTGGCACAGAGAACTCCACAAACGCTGTACATTCCTCCTGCATCTAAAATGTTATGGTTGAGTATCTTTTATCTCCAGTGGGCGAGGTGGGTGTTAAAAGGATGCTCTAGCAAATGAGTATTGCAAAAGATGGAGAATGGGAATTTTGTGTCCCTTTAAAGAGAGAAGACCTCTGTTCGATTTGAAAAGATCATGGTGTTACATGACAGAATGATGATCATCTTAAAGCTGTATTATTAGATTATTTGATTTTTCTCAACACACTGATATATTATCACCTGATGAATTTATTATGGTGACCATGTCAGCAAATAGTCACCTTTGACATGTAGCAACATTCATTTGAAGGCATGTATCTGGTCACCTGATGAATGGAAGTCGAATATTAACTCTCCTTTGTTGCAGTTTGGTGGACAGATAGTGTACACTGAGCTTGTTGAGAAAACTGAGACTGAACTAATCAACCTATTAGGATTATGTTTAATACAATCAGTATGCCTCTGTGGTGCATTGCAGTCGCCAATTGGATTTCTCAATGACACCCAGAATTGCCAATGAAAGCCTGTTACTACTGTTCCTGTATTAGATCAACTGCAATGACACAGTTTTACATAGTAGTTAAAGTGATTCATAACATAAGCTGCAGTAATAAATATGAAGATAATATCAAATTTTCATGAGCTGCTTACTAATCACAAACACCAACAGACAATAGTACAGAAGGAGTCTTGTGTAACTGCCAGATTGCAGTGTTGCTCACCTCCAGTTTGCTTTTGAAAATGTATGAACCACACAGTTTTCATGGCCACTGCTTCCCCCACATCTTTATTCTCCAGCTTTTTCTTTGGTGCATAGGGCTGGTCAAAAGAGATGAATGGTGTGAGGTCCTGAGGTGTAGCATTTGGTGTTTGGTTTATTCTTTGTCTCTTCTTACTGTCAAATTGTACTGCAAATGCTCTTGATGAAATATTGTGCATTATGTTAATTACAGAATCTGTAGATACCTATAAACTAAATTACTAAATGGGGCATCTTACCCCATACATGGGGTGGGGGTGCTTACAGAGTTAATCGTGATATGGAGCCGATGAAATAAACAGAGGTCACCTGTTGTTAGATCAAAGGGACGTCGTATGAATGTATACCAAGAACTGGGTACTGCATCAGAGTAGGGGCCCCATTCATTGCTATGTAAGCCGCTCAGTGGCACATGAAGCCAAAAAAGCCACTTCCCAGAGTAAATAAATTACTTGGATGAAAACATACTGCGCTGGAGACAGAGACAGCTAACTTACGATTTAGCCCTACAGCTAACTTGAACAGAGATGAAACATTTAAATTGTGTGGCTCTTCTAGACTTTCAAAATAAGATTGAACCAAATTAATCAAATTCTGAGGTTGTGACACTCAAAAAGATGTATCCACTGTTTTACAGCTGCTCATTGTCCCATGATTGTGTGCAGGAAAAACGCTTTTTGGTCCCTTGTCAGACATGGAATCTGTAATTCCATGGTGTGGCCACTATGTCAAATTGGTTTCAAAGTCCAGCATTGTTTCTGATAATGAATTAGACTTCAGCCACATTGGTTTGGAAATGAAAAGAAAGGTTTTGCCTACTGATATCCAAGCACACATCTCTTCCTATCTCTCTCTATATTGCTCTGTTAGCTACCATGACCCTTTTGTATTCTTATAGCAATATATTCATAGATAAATCCACTTGGAGTCAGGACCACATTTCACTCACTTTAGTAGTAACTCAAAACATATACAGTGTACAGAATATCCAGTTCCATCAACCTTCCGTTCAGTAGATGGTGGCACTTTTAATCTGTCCTCGTTACTCATCTTGAACTAGCTATCCTCGGAACACCATCCAGCCGGTGATGAGCAACATCTAGAAAGCTTGCCTAACATTCAATTTTGTTACCACTCCATTATTCAGTTAGACATTGACCTTTTCGAAAATGGTTTGTTTTCTATGGGGGAGGATTTTGACAGACATGTTTGTCAGCTTGACTTATTTTCAATTTGCAAGTTCAAGTTTACAGAGAACTACAGTTAAAGTTGTTTATTTAAGACAATGTCCGTGTTATACAGGCTATAATGGATTAAAATATGCCATGATGAAAAACTGTCAACAACTCACGCAAAACTTACTTCAGCATGTGTATTGTTTTCCTCTATCAACACACCTTAGACTGCATTATACTCAATAAAAACTCAACAAAAGCTGTGATTTTAAGGCAAATTCTGAAGGGATGACAAAAATTCATTGACCTATTACACAGCAGACATGTTGATACAATTTTGCCTGCCTACTCAACCTAGCTAACTACAGCCATGGTAAGAAGCTGGTTTGCTAATGTTCAGTTGCTAACCTAGCTACTGCATTAGATACTGTTAGCTGTGTAGCAGTAATCATCAGTGGAAAACTTTCAAATATAAAATGTTATATTAGTGATTGTTAGGGTTGGGTATCGGTACTTGATACCTTTAAGGTATCGAGAGGAGAAAGTTAAAGCATTACTGGATAAGGGTGGTGTTGTTGGAGCTGTGTTTTCAGATCTTAGGAAAGCATTTGACATTGTAAAGCATGCTGCCGTCCTCTCTAAGTTATCTTCTTTTAATTTCTCACCAGATGCCCTTAATTGGATAGTCTTACCTCACCAACCGATTGCAAATTGTTAATCTACTGCTCTTAGCCTCTCCACTGGTGTCCCACAAGGATCCATATTGGACCCACTCTGATTTAGCCTATATGTAAATGATCTGCCATCTGTTTGCCCTGAGATAGACTGTAATGTACACTGATGACACTGGAATATATGTACACAGCAATACAAAAAGTCAGGTTACCTCCATCTTAACTAATGCAATGACTTATATTACTGAATGGTTAAACCATTGCTGTCTACAACTAAATGTGTCAAAAACCATGAGGATGTATGTTACTAAGAAAGCCAGTAATACTGTTGATCCACACATACTTGTACTTGGACAAAGACTAGAAATGGTCAAAGAGGTCAAATACCTTGGGATCATGATTGATTCTTATCTTTCTTTTAAAACTCAGATTAAGAAGGTCTGCAACAGGGTAAAGTATAATCCGGCAAATTTTAGATACATGAGTAATTGTATGTCAACTAAGGCTGCTACAATGTACATGAATGCCATGATCCTATCACACCTAACTTACTGTTTAACAAGTTGGTCACAAGAAAGTAGCTCAACTGAGGCCACTGGAATCACTATATAAACAAGCCATGAAAACCCTCGACAAGAAACCTAATAGCTTACACCACTGCAACATACTGGAAAAATATCATCTTTTGGGCTGGGAAAACCAAATAAAATATGCAAATGTATGCCTCATTTATAAAATAATTCATGGTCTGGCTCCTCCTCCACTCAGTAGCTTTGTTAAGCAACGACTAAATTCAAATCAGATCACTAGAGGAGTCACAAGAGGAAACTGCATTATCCATTTTCGAAAATCTGCTTTTAGTCAATCTGCCTTCTCAATAAAAGCAGCACATGAATGGAATGCTGTACCAAACCACATCAGGGACCCTAACCACTTACAGGTCTTTTTCTAGACAATTAAGAACATGACTCATAAATCTACAAATCTGTCAGCACTAATGTGGATGAACTCATCACTTTACAAAACTCTCCTGCTGCTAAAACTGCTGTCCTGTCACTCATATTTGTTTTACCTGTTTTTACTTGTTCCTGCTAGTCTGTCTTTGTGTATGCTATTAAAATGTCTTGTTGCCTGACCTGCCTTAGTTTTATTTTTATCATGTTTCTTGCACTTGTTTGTCTTATGTCTATCCCTGTTTATGCAGTTGAGTTGCCCTGTTGTGTTACTGTTGTCCTGCTTCTTGTTTGATTGTTGCTCGTATGCGTTATGCTTACGTCCATTTTTGCTCACATTTGTTCTTGCTTATGTCTGATCCTGTCAAGCTGTTTTGCGACTGTTTCTTGTCGCTTTGTTCAGACGTAGTTTGCTTCGCTTTTACTGTGTGCTGCTTATGTCACTCTGTGTTTTATACTTATTGTAACTAACTTGTCATATAATTTTTTTAATCTGCTTCTTGATTTTAGGCTGCCAACTCACATCTGGCCAGGGACAACAGATGAAAACTGGCCTTTAGGCTAATTCTAGCATATTTACAGATATGTTTATTAATATGCACTGTCCCTGACAAATAAACTCCAATCAACGCAAGCATTGCTCGATTTAATGCAGCATGTGATTGGCCCACTGCCACAGCATCTACAACAGTCGCAGTTAATTTTTTATTAGTGCGCTCAGCAATTTAGCAGCCAAGATGCCACCTAATGCGCAAAAATGTGGTTACACTACACGCATGTTACACCGGAATAAAGCAGGTTCACAAAATGTGTAATGGGTGTCGAATGAAGTACTCAATTGGTATCAGTATCACTTTAAAGGGTACTTAGATTGGTACTGATATTGTAATTTTCTAAACGATACACAGCCCTAGTAATTATGAAATAAATCCTACATTTTCAAACTAAAATAATTTTGATAATTTTTATTAAATTGAGAAACGTATCTCAAGTCAAGGCAAACTTTTTCCAGTACATTGTAATACAAAAGGACAATGGTCTACTCTACGGTCTATAAAACTATGGTCAAACAGTACAGTATCAGACTAGCTGGCTACTGCTAGTTTAAGCCAAATCCAGAACCTCATACGCATACAATCATTGTACAATCACTACAAATAAACATCTCCCTCCAGAGAAATCACATGAGGCAGTGACAGACTGTATAGTGTAGTAATGAAAAGGCCATCGAATTTGAGTATCAGATTACAGCCAGCCTACAAGTGCCCATAAACCTGTCAGTGTACATGCCCAAAATGTTACTTTATTACTGATCCAGTGTGGGCAATGCAGGCAGCACACAAGATCATAAAATATTTTTTATAACTGTGTTTATGTCTTTTAAAGTTATGTTTGTTGATGCTCTTGATATTTGTCATGTCTTGTGTTGTTTTCTGTGCTATATAGTGAAGCCAAAAGAACCAAAAATGTGTGAAATGTTCCATACTGCAGCTTGCAAACCCAAATAGCCACTTGTGTCCAAATGTCCAGGTAAGTGGGCTTACATCGACAGGACAGAGGTCAAAAGTCATTGTGTAGGAGTTTTCAGTGAAGCTGTAAACTTATTATGTAATACAGTTCTATATGCTCAACAATACTGGCCTTGCTTTTTTGTGGATGAACCTTGACTGAAAGGGGAGCTTGTGCCCACTTTTTTAAAGTTTTATGTAACCAAGGGCAAGTAAGGCATTTTTCAAAAGCGCAGCAGTGATCCATTGTTGCTGGTAACAGTTATGAAACACACGTATCATCAAATTCCGGACAAGTGAGGGCAAACTATTGATTTGAAATGTTTTATTATTCGCCGATTTTCGCTGAATGCCTTGACCTTAATGCAAAATAGTTCAATATATGAGCATCTCTATTCACAATCTCATTCAATTGTCACACAGGATTAAATATGTTGAACAATTTCACTGATGGTAGACAAAATTGTACGTGACATTTTGGAAATTTTATTTCATCTATTAAATCCATATTAATGTTTTCTCAAGCAAAGCACATAAAGCTCCAAACACGACTGACATTTCCAAGCTGACCCTTCAGTCACAGACTCCTGTTTAGATGAAGTGAAAGTATATTGTTATATATAGTTTTTGAATTTTTTGTTGTTTAAAAAAAAAAAAAAAAAAGTGTGAAAGTTTTCTGACAGAGCAGACTGTGACCCACGATATAAAGCTTACAGGATTTTGTAGCTTAGTTAATGTGGCAAAAAGCCTACTCAGTAGTCTGTTGTATTGAACCAACACTGTAATTATGGAGCATTTTGTGGGCAATGTTTTCATTCTAACACATCAATTTTCCAATAAACCTGAGTTAGCTTTGTGGGGGAATTTAATCAGTGTCAAAAGAGAAAATAAAACTGGTGTGTTAGGGAGGGAAACATGTGGTTGGTAATCAAGTGTTAAGAGACTGTGATCCTAATATGTGTACTAACACTCATAGCTGCCGGGGAGGGAGGCGACATGGAAATATATATACAACATGCATAATTAGGTTGAAATGATGGTTTTCATATCTGGGTATGCATTGAGTTTGCCGACATAGAAATGTAGAAAGCAGACCACCTACCAGAACTACATGGTAGATAGTTATTTTAAGCCCTCACAAAAATGGGTTAGGGTTAAAGGGTTTTTTAAATTACTTATTGTGTGTTGTTTCTAAAAACATAAGGCTTGTGCATTTTTTGGATTTAAATGAAGCTTAGTGAAAGGTCAGACAGGAAGACTTTCTTTTAGCATGCTCATGTCTGTAGTTTTATTTTTCATCGGTCATTCTGATCCTCTAACAGCTGATTATTTCCTTACTGTCACATCATCTGGTCACATCTGACCAATAGCACTGTGACACACCTTCTTTGTCAGCCTATCATACCTTTAGTGCTTTCTTGATGCCGTTTTGTTCTCTCTCTGTCACCCAACCCCAACCGGTCGAGACAGATGGCCGCCCATCTAAAACCCAGTACTGCCTGAGGTGTCTTCCTGTTAAAGAGGACTTTTTCCTTGTCTCTGTCGCCAAGTGCTGCTCATGTGGGAATGTTGGATCTCTTTAAAATAAATAAATGAGTACACCACCACCAGTGTCTGGACTCCATGGGGGATCTATCTTGCTGCTACTCAGGACTGATGTCCTTTGATTCAAAATCTCCCTGAAGAGTCCAAGCACCAGAGAAACATCTATATAATAAACTCTTTTTACTTCATTCTCTGATCTTTCCTGATTGAAATGTATCAAAAACTAAAGAAACGATCATTTCACTGAAACATAGAAACAGTCTGACAACAGTAATTCATGGCAAAACTTGGTGCAATGGCTAGCACTGTCGCCTCATAGTAAAAGGGTTCTGAGTTGGAACCCAATGGCCGGCTGGAGCCCTTCTGGGTGGAGTTTGCATGTTCTCGCCATGCCTGTGTGGGTTCTCTCTGGGTACAGCTTAGGTTATTGGTCACTCTAAATTCCCCATGGGTGTGAATGGTTGTCTGTCTACTCTATGTTATGGACGTTATGGTTATTGGCGATCTGTCCAGGCAACCGTCAGCTGCCGAAATGGACATTGGAACAGGTTTTTGTTTTTTGGGATTTTTTTTTAATATAGATTTCTTATATAAATAATTCCTCCTTTTCATACTAACCATTACAAGATACCTACTAGTGACTCAACCACAGTGGTTAACTTTTCTCTTTTGCTATTGTCTTGTTTATATATGTCTGAGTGTGAATGACTTGAATGACATGTTTTTGTGTGAGTTAGGGTAAAATGTATATCTGAATTGAATTTGAACACTAAAGGTACCTCAAGTGTTTTTGGGATCTGCAGAGTGTTGAATGTGCTCTGGAGCAGCTTCTATTGACATATCTCTTAACATGTCATACAAAAACTCTTCTATGTCAGCAACATGTATGCATCATGCAATTATATATTTATATATTATATATAGTATTTGATGTCATTTCTCCAAATACAGCCATAGTGCACAATACTTCATCTCAATAACCCTGCAATTGTCCACATAATACTTATATTGTTCGGCTAAAAATTAACTATTTATACAAACAGTGCATTACATACACTCACTGGCCTCTTTATTAGGTACACCTGTGCAATAATGCAATCCAATACAACAGCTCTGCTAAATTCCACAGTTATGAAGTTTATACATTTTCAGTTTTTGTTGACATTGTCAGGAAGGTGATAATTCTACTTTTAGTTTATAACTGAGTACATAGTGGGTGATGATGATGTATTAGGGTGCATTATATTGACTGGTGTTCCTAATATTTGTCCACCCTATTAACATACATGAGGGGGGGCAAAATATTAGGAACACCAGTCATTATAATTCACCTCAGTAGACCACCACTTAGTACGAAAGTAGAATGATCACTTTTTTAACAATGTCAACAAAATTGAAAATGTATAAATACCAAAAAAGTAGAATTTATAGCAGAGCTGTTTTATTGGATTGAGAAAGATTGCACATGTGTATCTAATAAAGTGAGTGTACTTTTGGGTTACTTGGAATATTTCGTATCGACTGTGTCATTGCAAGCCATTTTCTGTCATTTCTGTATCACTGAGTTACCTCAACAATTGAAGATGGATCCACTTTGGTTTCAGCTTGGACTCTGCAGCATTCTCCACTCTGCTGGATTTAGCTTCTCCATTGTATCACCTGCAAAAGAAGATGAGAGCATCAATAAAATGTATCCACTGCGTGAACAATGTCAGGCTTCAGTGCAGATTGCATTGTGTACCAATGCTCTTATTTTACCAACAAACTAGCATTAAAGTTAACAATGCACCTGTGCACAGACTGTAAACAGAAACCCGAATAAAGCAAGTCACAGAATCCCAAACTCTAGCTGGTATATCCAGGGTTCTCAACACCAACATTACGAGTCACCTAGTTTCTGAAACCAGGACACTCGAAAAACCCAACTGCATATAAACACACTAAATAATTACATCAATTTTAAAAAGCTTGTTTACCACAAAAATATTCTGATGCAAACAGAAAGCATGAATCAGACAATGTTTTCTAGGTCCTCTTTCACTGAAATGTAGAACACAGCTACCACCTGTGCTTCTGTCAGGGTTTTTTTTTTTGTCATGTTTTCAGATAGTGCACACACTGCTGTACTATTTAAATATATCGTGTTCCTCTGGCTGTATCTTTCTGACTATGTGCACTCTGCTGCATGCATATCCACATCAAGTACAAGCCAGCCCTTATGATGAATGTCCAGGCACAATGCCCCTGAAGAACACTTCAGTTGGAAATATTGGCCGCGTCGAGGGGCCATTTTTAGTTGGTGTAATGCATACAGAGACACGGGCTACAGCTGCCTTGTATATCAAACAGAGCAGCATGTGAGTTACAGTTTGTCCTAACATAGCAGTATTACACAGCTACTTATCACTTTTAATGGCATTAGGCTCTCTCAGCAGTACATTCTTCTGGTGGCGGTGGAGAGAAGCGGCAACATCTGGCTGGGATGGACATCATGCGGTGAATTCTTTCCAGGATAAATTTAGCTTCAACAAAAACTCTACAGTCATGGTCGATTGAAAATGCAAGCCTGCACAAGTTATTTGATAAGTGATTTAATTAGTAAAAAGGCAAGCATTATGCCCGAGAGCTGTCACACACTTTACTGATCTAATATTTCACATCAAGCAACCTCACCTGAGCTATATGTCATTTTCATCAAATTAGAGTCATAAACATGAAACTTGACTTATTTCCCCGTAATGTAATGTTGTAGTATATTATTTTCTAATTAGTCTTTTACCTCTGTGGTATTTTTTGGTCAGGCAAAAACAAGCTGAGCAGAGGTAAAGGCTGTCTGTTTATGTGCCAGAGTGGGACCCCCAGCTGAGAGTAATTTGACCTAATAAAGACTTTAAGTCTTTATTTTTAACGTGTTTATATTATATGTGTTGGACAGCAGTGCAATATTACAGTTGTTTTAGTGTTAATTGTTACGTTTGGTGGCATGATCTAGCTGGAGGGGCTGGAAGTGCTTTCCAAGGTGAAGAAATTCAAAGATAAGCAACAAAGAGGACAACTGCGAGAGGTAGAACACAACGTGTACAGTCAAGCCCGAATTTATTCATACCCCTGGCAAATTTTGACTTAAAGTTACTTTTATTTAACGACACAGGCGTCTCCCAGAAGATAATAAGACGATGTACAAGAGGCATCATTGTGAAAAAAAATAATTTCTCAGCTTTTATTTATATTTGAACAAAAAGTGGCATGTCCAAAATTATTCATACCCTTCTCAATAATCAATAGAAAAGCCTTTATTGGCTATTACAGCAATCAAACGCTTCCTATAATTGCTGACCAGCTTTTTGCATGTCTCCACTGCAGTGGCGGCTGGTGACAAAAATGTTTGGGGGGGCACAGTTTGATGGTTGGTGGTCCTAGGGTTAATGTCAAATAAGCCGTAGCACCACTTCATACCGCAGCAAAAAAATAAAAATAAGAAAGAAAAAACAATCTAAAAACAACACAACACACTATAATGTCCCCTGGTTTGTCCCAGTATAGTATCTCTGACCCACAGAGAGAGGAATAAAAAAGTATAACCAGACATGATAAAATGCCCATTTCACTCACATCACTTAAAGATACCAGCAGTTAAAGCAGAGTTACCAATAAGGTAATATGCTTAAAAAGAGACACCACCTATATTTTAGTTATTGTGTCTTCAGTCCTGATTTCACTGTAATCTGTTAGTTGTTGCAATACCTAAACATGATAATAGATGGCGCATTAAGCACTATACACTTCTGTGATTAAGCATAACTTATTTAACTTATTTTAATAATGAAATGTACCCCAAATCAACTGTAATAGTCAAAATTACTTCCATCATTTCTTATCCTACATTTATGCATTTTAGTTTTTTTACACTTCATAGTTATGTCTTTTATAAAGTATTTTTGAACACTTTACAATATTAATAACAGGAATGCAGCTACTACCTGATATTTTATATGTCCTGTTGGAGCTGCTGGATGCAGCCACTGACTGAATCTATGTTCCTCTTCTGGAGCTTGGCATAGCAGAGGTCTACATGTGGCTAGATGTGGTGAAACAGCTGCAGAAAGAGCTCAGCAATGCTAAGTCTGCTAAAAACAACTTAGCTCCATGCTATTGTCTCGATGGCTGCAGCTTTCTGTTAAATTTTTTTCAGAGAGGTGTTTTAGGTCTCGTTCCCCTGTCGTTGTCCACAACGCTTCGGTGCTGACACTTTTGGCGCTTTTCCACTACACAGTTTCAGCACGACTCGCCTCGCCTCGCCACGGTTCCAGAACAGACCTTTTCCATTACAAAAAAGTACCTACTCAACGTGGGCGGGGTCGTCATAGCACGGCTCCGCGAAACTGCCGTGACTTCGTTTTGTACGCGACACAAAACACATAAACAATGGAGGACATTGAGGACAGTGGTGTACTTGCTGCTGTATGTGGCTTTTTGTCACACATTAAGTAAGAACATTGAGCCGTATAGCTGCAACTATGGTTGTAATGCTGCTGCCGGTATTTAAAAATGCCGGGTTTGATTCTTGTCACTGCCCGATTTCCGGAGCCGCCATCTTGTATGGTAACTCCACTTGGACAAACTTCATTTCGTCTCTGCCCGATTTCCGTACGGTAACTCCACTTGGACAAACTTCATTTCGTCTCTGCCCGATTTCCGTACGGCCCGTTCGCGCGCTTTTGGACACTTTATTACATATATTAAAACCTCAATTTTAATAGCTTTGTTGTGAATAGTTTATATATATATATATATACACAGTACCACCAGTTATTAAATATTATTATGTAAAGTCCCTGCTATGCTCTAGTGCAAAGAAGGTCCTTTCTTTCCTTTTAGTTTTTAATTTTATTGTTGTATATAGCCTACTATATGTTATAACTGCAGTTTAAGGTCCTTTTTTAGTTTTAATTTTATTGTGGTACACATTTGTTTTGTTTTTTTCTCATATCACTATCTTTTTGAGCTGCTGTAGTGGTGAATTGTCCCCACTGTGGGATCAATAAAAGTTTTATCTTATCTTTATACTTTACACCACTTTAAACTATTTTCTGGTTGTATTCTAATTGAGAGACAGATATATAGTTATACATATATGTATAAGAATCACAACAAAGCTAGAAATCGGGCAGAGACGGAATGAAGTTTGTCCAAGTGGAGTTACCATACAAGATGGCGGCTCCGTACAGCAAATCGGGCAGCTCCGGAAATCGGGCAGTGACAATTCTTGTGTGGGACGGCTCGTGACACTTCCAGCGACAACTCTTCTGACCAATCAGTGGCCGGCAGTCTGTTGACGTCACATTTAGTATCGGCTTGGCTCGCTTGGAACCTCACCAGAGCAGGTACTAAAAAAGGACCAGGTACCAGGTACTTTCCCTAGTGGAAACGCAAAACAAACCGAGGCGAGTCGAGACGAGTCGTGCTGGAACTGTGTAGTGGAAAAGCGCCATTTGAAACAGCAAACAGATTAAGCAATAAAAGGAATAACTCACTGCATCCAGCTAGCCAGCTCGGTTTATCATAACAGCAGCAGGAGAAACTCTCAGCTCCTCTATCACCTGCTGCTGCTTTATCCTCTTTCTCTCTTCTAGTGAAAGTCTTGTGAAATTATGTTTTTGTAGAGAAATTACAAAATAATCTTCTTTAATTTCAGCGGCTCCACTTTAACGTCATCTCCTGAATCTACCGTCAGCAGGAGTTTGGGTGACAGCAGCTGACGGGAGGGCCTGAATGACAGCCGGAACCAATCACAGTAGATTAAAAAACATGAAACAACAATTCGCTGCCAATAAAAGTGGGCGTGTCTGAGCTGCGCCCCGTGGGAAACGTGACGCAGGCCAATGAGAGAGCAGCCTCAGGTCATGTGCTTGTCAAAAGTTTGAGGGCTTGCATTGACTCCCATTAGGCCGGCGCCCCGCATACAGGAAGTACATATAGAAATTAATAAAATACAATTTGGAATCGATTTATAATGAATGCTGACAGGTGCTGAGACTAACAGGCGCATTTTACAAGCAAATACTTTTTATTTCATAATGATTTAGCATTATCTAATTAATTTATATTTAATATGTTTAAGTAGACTTTCTCTAGATTATTGGATGGGGCCAATGACCAGCCGCCACTGCTCCACTGGTACTTTTGCCCATTCATCTTTAGCGATGAGCTCCAACTCTTTCAGGTTGGAGGGTCTCCTTGCCATCACCCTGATCTTTAGCTCCCTCCACAGATTCTCAATTGGATTCAAGTGGACCACTGCAAAACGTTAATGTTTTTGTCAGCTAACCATTTCTTCACCGCTTCTGCTGTGTGTTTTGGGTCGTTGTCGTGCTGAAATGTCCACTGGTGCCCAATGCCAAGTTTCTCTGCAGATTCCCTGATGTTGTAATTGAGAATCTTGATGTATTGCTCTTTTTTCATGGTGCCGTTTACTGTGATTAGGTTCCCTGTTCCATTGGCTGAAAAACACCCCGTAAGCATTAGGTTACCACCATGTTTGACAGTGGGGATGGTGTTCTTAGGGTTGAAGGCTTCTCCTTGTTTACGCCAAATGAAGGATACATCATTGTGGCCAAACAATTCCATTTTTGATTCATCTGACCATTAAACAGAACACCAGAAGTCTTCTTCGTTGTCCAGATGAGCATTTGCAAAGGCCAAGCGGGCTTTTGTGTGCCTTATCTGGAGAAGTGGCGTCCTCCTTGGTCTGCGTCCGTGGAACCCAGCAGTGTGCAGTCTCCGTTGGACTGTTGCCTTGAGACGTTGCCACCAGCAGAGCCCAGATTCACCAGGATGGCCTTGGTGGTGATCCTTGGATTCTTTTTCACCTCTCTCACTATCCTCCTGGCCAGCACAGGTGTCACTTTTGGCTTCCGACCACATCCTCTGAGATTTTCCACAGTGCGGAACTTCTTGTATTTTTTAATAATACTTTGCACTGTAGCCACTGGAACTTGAAAACATTTAGATATGGCCTTATAGCCCTTTTCTGACTTGTGAGCAGCCACAATGCGCAGCCACAGATCCTCAGTGAGCTCCTTTGTCTTAGCCATGACTGTCCACAAACCAACTGCAGACAGCTGCCTTTTTTCACCTGTTGAGTTGATTAAAACAACTTTTCCCAATGAATCAGGGTAATTAGGATGCTTTAGAACAGCTTGGACTATTTGGAATGGTATAGAACTTTGGATTTTCCCATAGACTGTGACAGTTTACAAAGGGTATGAATAATTTTGGACATGCCACTTTTTGTAAAAGCTGAGAAATATTTTTTTCCACAAAGATGCCTCTTGTACATTGTCTTATAATCTACATTTCCGATCAAAAAACAAATAAAGAATAAATGATCCATCTAAGCAAAATATTCTGATTAGAGGAGAAATGAATCCTGCTACATAAGGATAACAGAGAAATAAACTGTGATAGGTTGATTTCCACGTCCAGTGGCAACAGGATTGTTGAGATGCTCGGTGAAGGCGATTGGTCAATCGCAACATTTTTGTTGCTAAGGTAGCAACGCGCTGTTTGACCAATCACATTCATATTTGTTCATATGTGTTACTGCACTGTTTCCCACAATGCATCTGTGTAGTTTGAGCACTATTATAGAATTACACATGGTGACACCATGACTGAGTTTAGTAGGTAAATTCTTGACGGTCCAGAGATCTCACCACTATTGTGGACCACTTTGACACTGAGGATGTGTGGAAAAATAAAATAAAATAAAACCTGTCATGTGCTGTATAACATCTGATAGAATGCCCAAGTCAGTACCCTGTCCGATAGACTGATACCTAACACTGTGAACACACCGAAGGCAACAAGTAGACTGCAGCAAGTTGCATGCAATATCAATGTAAACTTGCGGTGGCCGCACTTCACCAGTTAGGCCCAAAAAAGTTGACAATAGTTCAAACTTTTTGGCGGTGACAGAAAAGCTGTAGCCAAATCAATACACAGAGTCGTCTGACGTGTCGAAGTATGTTTCAATAAATGTATTCTCTAACAATCAGCCCATATGTTAAATATGTTTATTTTCCAAAGGTTTATGGTGATATGGTCAGGTATTCTAATGCCCAGTCACCAGACAACGCCACCTTGGGAATTTCACCCAAAGAATTATTTAGCTTACCTTTAATAAGACACAGGTTTGTATACTCAACAGGCAGGAGACATGGCTCTAAGTTTTAAAAAGATGTATACCTTATTATCAAAACTATGTTCCTTTAACAAAAAAACACTATTCATACAGGAAGGGGGAAAGGGAAAGGAATAAGAAGAAAAAGAAGAGAAACAGACAGACAACACAAGAGAAATAACAGAAAGACAACATATAGGAGCACTGGGAAGGAGGAGGAGGACTATGAAGGATTTTTGTCTGTTCTGACAAGAGTTGAGGATCAACCCGTCAACTCCCCTTTCACTTCAGATGAAATGCAAAGAACTAGATGTAAATGTAGCTGTATGTCTACATAGAAAGACCAAAGATGTTACATAAAGTTGACACAATGGGGCTTTAAGGAAACTTATGGTTCTTTCTAACAGAGTGTGGGAGGACAGAAGGCTGCCAAACACATGGAAAGAGGACATAGTTATTCATGTAAGAATAACCTGGGAAGGAGCCTTTACATCAGATGTTTGTAAGATCATGAAGAGAAGGGTCACTTAACAGTTCAGAGATGACTATGAACACATCATCAAAGTGGGATTAGGAGGAGAAAGAGGACCTCTGGATCCTATAATTTCTATTATTTTCATGTCAATGTCTATTTATTATTTTGGACAATCTATATTCTATTTTAAAACAGACTCTACAAGGAGAAGAATACATTTTCTAGCCCACGTTTCTTTCACAAAAAATGCTCTGCTCTGAGTTCATTGTTATTCCTCCAGATTGCTGATGACCTGTGTAATTGATTTCTATGTCTTATGTACATTTCAACAGAGCATGTGTGTAACATACGGCCCAATACAAGGCCAAATCTCTGGGTACATTTACTACATGAAATACCAGAAAATAAAGAGTCATTTAATCTTATTGGGAAAACTTGTTCTTTTTTGTTTCTGGATGATATGATTTGTATAGAAGTAGATTAACAAAGTTTTAGCAGTATTTTTTGGAATTTAAGAAAGCCTGAAATATGATGTGGACCTCAGATAAAGTTGATGGGTGTGGGAGGAAAGGTGTTTGATTGGATAAAGGACTATGATAGGTGGAACTATTCCAGCAGGGATAGGAAATGAAATATCAATTTGATTCGTGGTAGAAAATGGGACCGTACAAAGGAGTTTAATCATGTCATTAATTTTTTCAGTAATGAACAAGAACAAGTTTTCCTGACCTGAGCCTGCAGATGTATGGAAGTGTAACACCTATAAGGAACTGATAGGTAATGAGTTCATATTAAAACTATGAAATGGAGCAGTGGGTTCGACTACTGGAGCACAGTGAGCACACTAGCAAGGACCACCTTGAACGATTTATTAAGAAAACGATTGATGAGCATAGCTCTTCTGTTGCCGACTGCGTTGTAGGGAGGCTCTTAGAAGGTACGCCGCAGCACCCGGGAAGCGAGGACCCCCAAAAACCTCCATCAAGACTGAGCGGATCTTAAGAATGGTGCAACGATGATACGCGGAGAAATTGCTGGTATAGCCAGGAATGATTAGGCGCTTGTCTGAATTCGGAGATGAAGAGAGGCTCTAAGAGGCATCAATAATGAAATAGTGATAGTCACGAGATAGGACGACATGAAGGTTATGTTGAACGTGTGAAAGGGGCGTTGATAATGAAATGGTCGAAGTGACGAGACAGAACGACAGGTAGGTTACGTTGAGCATGTGAAAGGGGCTTTGATAATGAAAAGAACGGAGTGATGATAGAAAGAAATGTAGGTTACGTTGAACGTGTGAAAGGGGGTGGTCTCAGCTGGACATTTGGCAGAGATCATCCACCATGGAACCCCCAAAATTGGCTTGTATGGTTCTGTCTGCTGAAGTTGCAGGAGTGGCCAGGAGCCTTGACTAGAGCAGGCTTGCTGTGGCAACTGGAGCCAGATGTCCCCGATAAACGCTGCCTGCTTTCGAACTAGGTGAGGAGCCAAAGTTGGATTTAGTAAACGGCAGGGTCGCTGACATCAAATATCCCGGCAGAATTGAAGTGGTGCAGATGGAGTGAAGAAATGGCAGGGGACCTTGGCATCCTGCTGCCGATATTCTGGTCTAAGCAAAGTGCTGCGATTGGAGTGAGGAGACGGCAGGGGTTGCGGGCATCCCGGTGCCCGATGTTCCCGTTGGAACGAAGTGCTGTGGTTGGACAGATAAACAGCATGTGTCGCAGGCATCCCGGTGCCTGATGACCATGACTAAGCGAAGCGCTGCTGTTGGAGTAAAGGAAACCGCATGGGTCGCAGACATCCCGGTGCCTGATGTCTCTGTCTAAGCAAGGCTTTGCGCTGCAGTTGGAGTGAAGAAACGGCAGGGGTCTCTGGCATTGTGGATCCATGTCCCTGTCTATTCGGAACGCTGTGGTCGGAGTGAGGAAACGGCATGGGCCGCTGGCATCCTGAACCCAATGTCCATGACTAAGCGAAATGCTGCGGCTGGAGTAAGGAAACCGCATGGGTCGCAGGCATCCCGGTGCCTGATGTCCCTGTCTAAGCAAAGCACTATGGTTGAAGAAAGAAAACAGCAGGGGGCGCGCAGGCATCCCGATGCTAGGTGCTTATGACACAGATGATATAGAAGCAATTTCAGGTTAGTTGTATTTGTGATAAGTTGTGTTACTAGCTTGCGATCCGGTGCTTTTATCGCAGACGATACGGAGCGATTTCAGTTAGTATTTGTGATAAGCTGTGTTAGTAACGTGCGACACGATGCGTTTAATGGCAAATGATGCTTAAATGACGATTGACTAGATGTACTAGCAATGTGCAACCCAGTGTTTGTAATGTGCAAGTGCATGTAACGGTGTGCAATAGCAAAGTGACGGAGTAACTGCATGAGGAGCTTGCAGCTGATGAATGGAAAAAGACAATGTGGAAGTGACTTTAAATTAATTATGAATTCTTTACTACAAAGTTGTGGAGATGGATAACGTACGATGCAGAACTGATGTCTCGTGCCGTTGGTATAAATACTGAGAAGTCTGAGTAGAATGAGGAACTATTGCCATGCAATACCACCTGGCCCCCCCAGGCCGTGGGGCTATGGGGCTCTGTGACGTCATGCGTGACAATCCGGGTGGTGATTGGCTTTGGCGAAAACCCAGACGCGCGGGAGACCCGGTGGTTGTTGTTGCCGCTGAGAAAACATTGAAGCATAAGTTTAATGTGGCTGAGGTTGATAGGGAATGCGTCCTATGCAGGAATCATTGAGGCGGGCGGCGGTTCGGTCGCTGATGTTTGTGGATGTAAAGGCGGCCGGACGGAGGGCCGTGAGTTCGGTGTGGTGTAGAGTTACCTGAACTGTTGAAGCAGCTGAGGAGGGGAGAGTTGAAGCTGCTGCTCCAGCTGTTATGCCTGTTGCTTCCCTGGTTTTTTGCCTTCACTGGTGGAGGAGAGGAAGCCGCAGATCTACCGGGAGTGTCACAACAGGGGAGCGTGAGTTGAAGAGTGTCTGTCGCTACCCGATGTGAGTCGCTACCCGATGTGAGTCACACATGCGCAGTCGTGTCCGCCATCGTGGCCATCTTGGACAGCTACTTACGGCAACACCACTTGGACAAACTACTGTTATAGGTTGGATAGATGTATTTCAGACATGTTTCAGCAGTTGGATGCAGGTCTGCACAAAGTATAGAAACAATAGAAGTTCAACACAAGTTTGTACATCTGTATGTAACCAGAGAAGTATTAATACACAAGCCGCATGTGCAATGTCGCTACCCGATGTGAGTCAGACCAAGCGGCCAATGTGAGTCGCGCATGCAAAGTGTTACTTAGACTCTACATACATTTTTTTTAAACCCTTAAAAGGAAGTATTTATGATTGAGTATTAATGTGAAAAATACACACATAAACTTTCGTCTGGTCGCGTGTGTAATGTCTGACAGCTCTACACTCCCTCTGCTGGAGCCCTGCAGTTACTACGACAACATTACTGCTGCATGAGGAAACACAGAAATAACTCTTCTTACAGTGCTGCAGCTGACAAAACAATATATAAAATACAAGATAAACTATAACCTTAGAGATGTAAAAAGCACTCAAAAATTCATATATCTCACGAATCGCGATTGAGTTGGGTGAATAATGTGTTTTTCCAAGCGGAGTTGCCGTACATAACTGTCCAATATGGTGGACCTTGGCGGACTCAACTGCGCATGTGTTACTCAAATCGGGTAGCGACTCACATCGGCTTGGGTCTGCTGCTGGGTGACGAGAGGAGAACCGGTTTCAAACAAATCTTCAGTCAAGTCTGACAGGTTGATCTGCAGTTTGTGATCCGTGGTGAGTTGGATCTTGGAGTAGTATCGTGGCGTTTGTTCAAGTTTTGCTAATGCAATTATGCGGGAAGTATGATCCGTTTCTGGGATGACCATGTAAGTTTGACTAAGACTGCCTGCACGTGAAACGCAGAATACGAGAGCGGAAGGGGATGAGGTGGTATTTATAGGAATGGCCGGAGGCGGGGCAGTTGTGGCGTGGTCCTGAAAATATGCTTAATAAGCTACTCAATGAGACTCAGAGACAAAAGGGTTCAATGTAATGTATGCCGGTTTCTTGTAATAAAGAATTAAAGGTGTTTAAACATTCAAAAATATATACTGGTATTACTGACAAACTTTTTGGGATGACAGTGAACATTTCAGTATGAACTGTGACATCATCTGTGGAGATGTCACAGTTCATATTGAATAATGGTCATACAGTTATCTTTCTAAGGTAAAACAACAACAACAATGTTTTCATCACCTTTTTCATGTGAGACCTGAAGCTTAAATCTGAATCTAAGATAACAAGATCTGTGACCTCAGATTTAATACATCGAGTTAATTTCACCAGATTATTGTGCAGCGTTTCTCTTTTTGTTTTGAGACCTACTAGAGGGATCTTGGTTTTGTCCTCATTTAACTTTAAGAAATGATTGCTCGCCCATGTATTTATTGCCAGAAGACAGGTACTAATGGAGTTTATGGCTGCATCATCATTTGGCTCAGAAGAGATGTACAGTTGTGTATCATCCGCGTAACAGTTTTTAGTGCTACAGTCCTTTTTGTATGGAACCTTTCACCACAGCTCAACAGGGAAACACTAAGAGGGAATTTGATGCTAAAAAGACTAACCTCCATCACTTCCATTGAAAGCAAATTTAAAGGAGATCTTTTAATAGTCAATATGAACAGGAGGAATTATTACAGAGCGGAAAACCTCTTTACCTGCTCATATGGACACCTGACTGTTGTTTTAAGACACTTAAAAAGTTATGAACCTGTTCTTTAAGTTTTAACACCAAGTCGCCAAAAAGCATATTGATTCTGCTTTCAACCACAGCATGCAGTAAAGAGACAATATAATGACTAAGTTTCAACACCTTCACTAAGGAGGAAAAAGAACAACACAGGTTAATTTAAGTTCAAATAGGCAAATAACTAATGGTGAAGCCAGGTAGCTACAGTAAAAGGACCAAAATAATAAAAACAAGCAAACAAGACTATTAAGACAACAAAGTCAAGCATGACAGAAAAGCAATAAGCCAGAAGGCAAAAAGAAATAAAGCAATAAAACAAAATACAGCAGGTGGAAACCTAAAGAAATTAATGATACACATGAAAATAATTACCCTATTCTAACTTTAAACAGCCGTAAAAAATATTTGTCTAAAATTGTGGTAACTTTCCACCCCTGTAGATCAAAAACAATGACTGTTATTCCCCTACTGATAGATGTAAATGCAATAATGTTGACTGAATAAACTTGTGTAGGAAGGAGTGTTCATCACAAGTCAAATTCAGGTCAGATAGCCAAATATCAGTCAGCCAGAGGCAGAGAGAGATGCTCCATCACTGTACCTGGGTCAGTGACAGATGAGGGTTGGCAAAATGAGCAATTCAAAAATATGTTAAAAGTTTTAAAAGCAGCATCAGGTTTGTTAAAATGAACATTTTGTATTTTTGTTGGTTTTATGTCATTTGAAATGACATTTGCACCATTTTTACCAAAAGTAAGACTGAATGCTCCTGAAAATGAATGGTGTAACCACAAAAGAATGATAAATATTAAATATTTGATCCACCTACAGTGTATTTAAGTGGACTTATACTAATAATAACTTAATTTAAAAAAAAAAAAAAAATGTATATGGTTCCTGATTGACATGATTCCCCAGACTATATGTAATATTTAAAACAGTTGTATTCCATTATCTTTATTTAATATAAAAAGTTATAACGTAAGATCATGCCAAACTAGTTGTTATGGCATTTTATTGAGAATTAAGTGTTTTTAAGCAAGTTGAATTATTTGGTACAAGATTCAAGACACCTTTATTAATCCCTTAGAGGGCAATTCATTTGACAGCTCGCACCACAATATACTCGTACACATAAATAACAAGATAAAAAACACAGAAGAAAGAAGAAGAGTTGGCAGCTGTGTGCAAAAGTACAACAATCAGTGTGCAAAGTCAGCAGGCCCTAGTCCAATGAATAGTTCATTGAGAGGTAGCCTATACAAGCGTCAAATGGGTAAGAAATTAAAAAATTAAAAAATGCACCACAGTATCCAGCTGCACACTGCAATAACAAACCGATACTACTGGACCTCATAAAGATTTGTTCAGCAGTCGGACAGCAGAGGGGATAAAGGACTTTGAAAGTCGGTTACCCTTACATGCAGGTTGGGCATAGCGACGCCCTGAAGGCAATAATGAAAATTCACTTCTTAAGATATGCCCGGAAGTACTCAAAATGTTGTGTGACTTCCTCATGACCTGTAGTTCCCATAAGGAACTTAGGTCTCTCTGTTTAAATCTGATGATCTTGGAGCAGGTTCTCATGATACTGGTGAGACTGTTTCTGTCCTTGAGTGACAGATTATTGATCCAACAGATAAAAGAGTAAGTTAAAAGGCTTTCAATAAATGACTGATAAAAACAACAGATAATCACTGGACTGACAGAAAAGGAGTTCAACATCCAAAGGAGAGGAATCCTCTGTTGTTCACGTTTGACCAACACTTTGGTATTTGCATCCCATTTAAGCTGGTTGTCAAAAACAGTGCCAAGATATTTGTAGGAGATGACAGTTTCAATCTTCCCTCTATCTATGACACTTTCAGTGAAGGCTTTCTTGTTGCGTCTAAAATCAATCAGCATTTCTTTATTTTTGGATGCATTTAACTCTAAAAAGTTGTCTTTGCACCAGTCTAAAAAATACAGGGAGAACTGCACCATGGTTCTGTTGGGTACCCTGAAGGAGGGACAGCAACACTGTCATCTGAAAATTTAACCAGGAAGCGACTGTCACAAGTTGATCTACAGCTGTCAGTATATAAAATATAGAGAGGAGGTGATAATACACTCTAATATATTCTCTCAAAATGGATTAAAAGCAGAAATGTTACGTTGGGTCCACAAAAAAAGAATGTTTGCAAGTTATTCATACGTTTATTTTCACATTTTAACCACTTTAAATATGATTAAACCACATGAAAACAAAAAAACATCAATGACCCACCTGCTGTTGAGCCCAACCATCTGTTCATGTGACAACAAGACTTCTTTTGTGCAGCAGGTAGAAGAGTTATATTTATTCAAGTGGTCTGCACTGCACAGACCACCACAGGACAGGTATTTATCACATTTATCTTGCTAGAAATGGACAAGAAATGCAGCAAAATTGGTGTTGGCAGCTCATGAATGAGTTGTATAATAGGTTTTGTTTGTAGGAAATTTCTGAATATAAGCATGGGTCAGCTTATCACATTTTCGGGGCCGTATGAACAAAAGCAGCTGGCGGCGTGCCATTTCAATATTCAGCAACACTGGAGCACAGAGTCAAAGAGAAAACAGATTCACAAAGACAAGCCTCGAAGCGAAAAGCGGCGGATGTCAGAAGAAAAAGTGCAATGACGCCCCCCCCCAAAAAAAACAGACAGGCTGAAGTTCCGCAGCGAGGCGAAGCGACAGCAAGGGCAGCATCAGCACTTGTCACACAGTGGAATACTGATACAGGGACGTGTTGCCATGGCTGTGAGCCTCGGCTGCCCTGGCCTCAGCTCTCACCCATCCGCCATCCACTTCCTCTCACCCCGCCCTGCAGCAACCGAGGAGAGAGAGGGTGAGGGGGGAGGTGGGGGGGGCTGGATTGAAGGGCTAAGGCGAAAGGCTTCTTCATGCATCTCAATGCAAACCAGGCGCGTCGGCCTGTCAGCCCCAAAGAGTCGTCTCTCTTCCACGGCTGACACCTGCGCGGCCCAGCCAGTTCAACACTCGTCAGCATTTATTTTCATAAGCATGGGAGCAGCAAGCTGTCATAGTCTGGGCGAGAGAACCGCTCAGATTTCCCCTTTTGTGTGTCTTAGTCACTCACACACACACAGAGGACACAGGAAGAGCTCCTCTGAAAGTTTACCACCTGTATTGTCTTGGCAAAGCTACATCGCCACACAACACACAGACACAGCTGGAAGCTTTTGGAGACTTTAAAATAAAAGGCCTCAAATGTGAGATGTTCACCTCAATCATCCACACACTGAGGATTAACAGCTTAAAAAAGTCTTTACCCCCCAAGGAGATGGCTGACTTTTAGTCCTCTATCAGCGTCAGCAGGGAGGAGGTACGAGGTGATGTATTTCACCCCCCTTCCCTCCCTCCTGCACTTCAACAGGTATAATTGCGGTATGAGATGGCACTTTGAGCCGGGGCCCCGTTCTCATCAGCGCCGAGCAACTAGGGGTGCTGATAAAAACACACGCTGAGAATGAACTCTGCAGTGCCAGGTGATGGCGGGAGAGGCTACAGCAGGCCCATATTAAACAGAAGCGGGCCACAGCGCAGTGGAGGTGAATACAGATCGCTCTCGTTCAGGCGCACACGTAGCCCAGACAAACTCCAGCGAGCAGACAGCTTCCCGGGGTTCCAGGCGGTGACACTGGGCTTTGTCAGTCCGCTGACCTGTGAAAGGAACCAGCCTCCATCTCCCTCACCTCATTATAGTGGCCAGCCAAGTTGATCGAATGGCATGACTAAAAATATCAGTCCCTTGTTGCTTGTGTGTGTGTGTGTGTGTGTGTGTGGTGAGGATGTTTTTAGATGAATCTAATCTGTGCTTTTCATTTGTGTTTATCATTTCAAATCACAGGTTTCAATATCAACTTATTCTGCATACTTCATCATATTAGACTCGCATGATCCACGGTGATCATGAAAGCCAGCATATGAGCGCAGTGTTTGGAAAGTTACTTGAAAAATGTAATCACTTATACATTATTACTGATAAGAGTCAACTAAAAGTAAATTACAGCTCGGTGTTCTTTATTTTATCACCTATTTGTATATAGATATGTAGTATTATGTTTATATGTATATTAATATATGTATATGAGATATATATACAGTACTGTGTAAAAGTCTGAGGCCACCACTAACTGTTGTTTTAGCAAAGTTTTAATGACCATCCATGTTTATTTAGTCTCTTTATTGAGATACAAACAGAAAATACAGGAAATATGTACACAATTTAAAAAACAACACCACCACAATTTAGTGTGACCACCCTTGGCACTAAGCACAACTTTAACTCTTTTTTTTCCTGTTTTGTAACAGTGCATACACATTTCCTTTATTTTTCTGATTGTATTCTAATGAAGAGACTGACAAATTATGATATATGGTCATTATAGCATTGCTAAAACAGCAAGACTTTTGCACAGTACTGTATATATGATTTCTGGTAACAGTATTGTATTTCATTCTTTCATGCACCTACATGGCTGAATGACAAGTAGAATCCTTGAATCTTTAAGCACCTTTAAATCACTCACACCCACAATGTTACACACTTCACAGTAAGTAATGTTTGCTAGCTAACTGAGAAGTAACAACAACTGGTTGCATCTCATCTTTTGATTGTGGGTAAACTCGTGGTCCTCGTAGTCTGTCTACTAATGTATCGAGTCTAAAGGCATATTAACCCTCCATTAACTACTAGCAAGACAGGATACAAGTTGTCTATAATCTAATTACTGAATTTGAAGTTGTAATCCTTACACTGCTTGTAACACATTGCTGTACAGCTTCACAAAGTTATATTTTGTGAATGCTCGGCATTGCTTATGACTTACAGAAGTTAGCAGGAATAAATAGAAACCCTGCCACAGGCTAAGATTTTGAACTTATAGTTAAAAGATGACAAACATGGTAATATACTAAACCCAACAAATGCCAAATTCTAACCCCTTGCTTATAACCCTCCCTAAAACTTACCGTAGCTAACACTTAACATAAACTCAGGGTTCCAAAACACCTCATACTCCCATTAATATGCTAGATTAGGAGACAGGATCAATTCAAATTAAACATGGGACACACCTGTTGTTCATACCACAATGTCAATGGTTCAGGTCTGGCCAGTGTGTGTTGCTGCTCTCTTTCTCATTTCCTGTCAATGTCTCCAGTGTCAGTAATCATAGAATAGAACTGCCCAAAAAAACATCTCTAACATTAATGTGCACTCCATGCCCACTGCACCCAAACCATATGAACAATTCAAAAGACAGAAGCTTTTTCTCCCCAGTAAATACAAGGCCATCACAACAATCACTGTAGCTTTTTTGTATTTTTATTAAAGCTTTTATTTTAAGCCTTTAAGCCTCTTAACTTGTTCTATTTGGCTATGTGTTGAAATTAGACTAGGTAGATAGCAGGTTACAGAGTGAGATGTAGACAGTAGCCTCTGCTGTAAAGTTATACTGCTATCAGTCATAAGTGTGGATACAAGGTAGCAGGACAAGCAGTGAGAGGACTCAAAGACAGACACCAGGGCAGGGTGAAAGAAAAGTTTCAAAAACAGGCTTACAGGTCAGCAACCACAAGGCAGTCCAAACAAGTCCAAGGGAGCAAGACAGGCAGGTCTCAAGCTGCGACAGGTGGCTGGAGGTTAGGGTTAGGGTTACAACAAAGCAACACTGATGAACTGGCAGGGAGTGGACAGCAGAGGACTGCTACTAGTTCTGATGAGATCATGAGCAGCTGGTGAGGGTAATTGAGGAGTGGCAACAGGTGAGCTAGTGGGTGTGGGAGACAATGCAGGAAAGTCCGGGGCCATCTGGTGGACAGGTGGAGAATGGCAACAAGGGTGTGTGGGGATGAAGTCAGATACAGAAGCAGAATGGGCAAAGGAAACAAAATAAACAGAGGGAGGAATCGTGACAGTCACCCTTTCAAAATACATCACCATCATTGCCGGGAAGCCGACGCAGTAAATTCTCCCTGTGTAAGAGAGCTGAGCTGGCAGGGTGAAATTTACCCGTCGAAAAGTGAATCCCTCCAGCAGAGCAATGTGGAGCCCCAACTGATTCAACAGTCAATTAATAAATCAGTTCATTTATTATTAAATAAATAAGTTCATTATTATGAAAAATGTATCTATTATTGTGAAATATTTTCCATTATTGTGAAATTTTTTACCATTATTATGAAATATTTTCCATTATTGTGAAATATTTTACCATTATTATGAAATATTTTCCATTATTGTGAAATATGTATTCATTATTGTGAAATATTTTCAATTACTGTGAAATATGTTACATTAAATATTTATCCATTATTGTGAAACATTTCTCATTATTATGCAATGTTTTCATTACTGTGAAGTATTTTCCATTATTTTGAAATATAATCTTATAATTTCATCTTCCTTATTTTTCACAGTAACATAGTTTATTGCATAATAGTTTATTTGAGAATGGTGTTTTTCATAATATTGAACTTATTTATTAATTGAATCTTGAATCAATTGGGGCTCCATAAGCATACCTCTTGTTCTGCTGTTTACTTCACAATGCAGTTATAAAATACATGCAAATGCTCTTTGAGCCCTTACTAAAATGAAAGAGGAGCAAAAGTTTTTAGCTTTTCATCACCTTACCCTACACTTTCATGTAATGTTAGTTTGGATGCTCACAAGCACCAAAAACAGTTAATTTCACAGGTTTAAACAAGCAGTATTAGTAAAGTGCCATGCTGAAAATATCTATTTAAAAGCATACAATCTCCTGAAAATGTTGGCAGTGTGTGGTCTGTTGACAGTGTGAGCACTTTATTTTTCATAGTGTGAGAAGCCTGAGTTGTGGCTGGACGCAGCAGTAGGTAGCTGGATGGTTGTAAATGGGTTCAGTAAATCAAACCTCCCCAGGTAGGAAGTTCCACTCACTGTTCAGGCGACATTCTGTATTTTACCTGTTTGATCTGTCAAGTTCTGTGTGAGTAGAGGGTTCCCCATGGACAACCATACCAGTTTTGTGTGTGTGTGTGTGATCTATCCAGCGTGATCAAACATGAGACGCTCACATCAGGGCGTCGGGCAGTAAATCATACCTTTTCCACTTGAAACAGCACATCATTTCACACCTCTCGCCTCCGTCCCATGATTGACACTGATGCTCACTTGGATTGGGCTTTGATGGATGCACCTGTCCTGCTTTGTCACGTCACAGAAAGTAGAAAGTCTGCAATTTATAAAAAAGCACGGATGATGACGAGAGAACCGTTTGGAAGAGAAACATCCCACCTGTATGATTGTGTAATGCATGAGTATATTTCATGACATTTTTTACGTTCGAGGAAGGAGGAAAAACAACTGTGGTGCTTATAATCTACAAAGAAAACGGTTTAGGGTAAGATGTTGCTTTTTGCCACTTTCATGTTGTTCATAAACAACATTCCTCTTGTCTCTGAATGTTCATGAACAGACAGAGACGAGAAGAAAAAGAGTGAGGCGTCTGGAGATGAGTAACAAAAAGCATAGTGGTTCCTGGCGGGTTTTGACATCGGAGGCTGAGCTGTCACAGAATTTCAATGTTTTATTGTGCTAAAGTTTGAGCTAATATAGGCTTTAAATGTGTTATCTGACTGAGGTATTAGTGTGGCTCGGTCATTTTTTCTGTTGGTCAGGCCCCAAGACTGAAATATCTAGAAAAAACAACTATTGGATGAATTTCTAGGTTTTTTTTTAAAGACATCTATTTAAAAGAAGAGGTTTTCTTGTTCTTTCAGTTCAATGTTTGAGCTTCACTGAGCAGAATGATGTATGCACAGAGGTTGATACTTGAAGGCTGTTTTAACATTCATCTGCTGAAAGTTGAAAGTTTCTCTGAGCTCATTGAAAATCCAGTTTTAAAGGGGCGGGACTACACGCACAATTTGTGACATCACAGATAGTTTGGAAGCCAATTCTGGTCCAATATTCAACTCACACAAGTGTGATGATGGAAACTTGAAACCTCCAGTGTACAAACACAGACTGTCCAGCAGTTAAACTTCTTAAGTGAAATACATTTGCATATTCAGATTCTTGAAATATTAATGAGGGTGAAGGAGTAGATGCAATTTTAAGTAACAACTTTTTTTTGTGTGGAAAAACCATATCAAAACAAATTATTTAAAGTAGTCATTTATATAACAACACGTGTCTGGAAGGGACCTTTAAGAATTTCACAGAAGAAGTTGGTGATAAGATAAGATAAGATATTCCTTTATTAGTTCCACAGTGGGAACATTTACATTATTGCAGCTGCGAGAGCAAAAATAGATCAATAGAAAGAGTAGAGAATAAATTAGAAGTACTCAAGCAATAAAGACACAATAGTAGTAAAATAGTAACATTATGTACAAGAGTAATATTTGTGTTTAATGATAAGATACCCATGTTTGATGTTATTGATGTGATGGTACAACACCTATAGGGTTGATAATATTTGTTGAATGAAATGTCACCAGAAACTTTTGGATGGACTGCCAAGAAATTCACCACTGTCCCCTTCAGAATGATTTTTAATAACTCCCCCTAACTTCATCTAGAACATTCATCAACTCAAAACAGATTTGACCAATATTTGAAAATGTACTTAAACTAATGACATTCTCATCAGCTGTACTTTTTATTTAGTGCTAATAAGCAAACATGCTAAACTCAAATGAAGCAACTGGAAGCTAAATATTCCACCTGCTAAAAATCAGTATTAGTATTAACATTAGCAAAATGAGCATTGTCACTGTAAGCATGTTAGCGTGGGGGTGCTAAGGGTTTGAGAGGGACTAGATGTGGTAGAGACCAACTACGCCACCTGGGGAATAACACCCAGGAAATATTGACAGCTGAAGAATCAGTGTTACCAATAACCTTGAGCTCAAGGCTAAACATGGTCCACAGATTCATTCACTGAGGGACAGACATGGTTCAAATTGAAGAGCTCTATTGTCAAATTATTAACGAGTGCAAAAGTAAGCTCAATTGTTGGCTACACAGGAGGTGTGTCTAGGGGTGCTACAGTATAATCACCACATGCAGTGACAGGAACCTAAACACGCTCACACAGCAAAATGGTGAAACACTTGTGCGTCCCAGTGCCTTTAAACACAGCAGACAGTGAAGGGAACACATCCAGCAGACTAGCCCACAGCACTACATTAAAGAAACAAAACTACAAAACAGAGTGAGACAAAATAAAGCCAGTTGGTCCCAGACCTTACAATGTTCACAAGAGGAGACAATTATAACTACACTAAGAGTCAGGCAAAGTAGGAGCAGGTGGCAACCTACAAAGGAGAAACAGGGTTAGTCTACATCCAAAATGCATCCAGGCTCCTCTTACCACTGTGGTAGGGAAAGGGTATATAAGCTAAAAACGACAAAAACTAAAGTTAATCATCAGAAAATAGAACTCCTGACAATCAAATGTCATCCTACCTACTTCTGAGCAGGGCACTTGAGCAAGAAGAAGAACAAAGGCAACCAGGTGTCTTCAATGATCTAGCCCTGATTAGAAGATGAGTAGTAAAGCCTGGGGCTGCATTCTCTACCTATGGTGTTGTATGTATCTGCCCTAAGGGAACATTCCCCACCAGTGGCGGCTGGTGACAAAAATGTTTGGGGGGGCGCAGTTTGATGCTGTTTCAAACAAACCGTAGCACCACTTCATACATGCAAAAAAATAAAAATAAGAAAGGAAAACCAATCTAAAAATAACACAACACACTATAATGTCCCCTGGTTTGTCCCAGTATGGTATCTCTGACCCACAGAGAGAGGAATACAAAATTATAATTAGACATGATAAAATTCACTCACGCCACCTAAAGATACCAGCAGTTAAAGCAGAGTTACCAATATGGTAATATGCTTAAAAAGAGACACCACCTATATTTTAGTTATTGTGTCTTCAGTCCTGATTTCACTGTAATCTGTTAGTTGTTGCAATACCTAAACATGACAATAGATGGCGATAAGTTAAATTTATTTAACTTATTTTAATAATGAAATGTACTCCAAATCAACTGTAATACTCAAAATTACTTCCATCATTTATTATCCTGCATGTATACATTTTAGTTTTTTACATTTCATAGTTATGTCTTTTATAAAGTATTTTTTAACACTTTACAATATCAATAACAGGAATGCAGCTACTACCTGATCTTTTATATGTCCTGTTGGAGCTGCTGGATGCAGCCACTGACTGAATCTATGTTCCTCTTCTGGAGCTTGGCATAGCGGAGGTCCACATGTGGCCAGATGTGGTGAAACAGCTGCAGAAAGAGCTCAGCAATGCTAAGTCTGCTAAAAACAACTTAGCTCCATGCTATTGTCTCGATGGCTGCAGCTTTCTGTTTGCATTTTTTCAGAGAGATGTCTTAGGTCTCGTTCCCCTGTCGACAACGTTTCGGTGTTGACACTTTGAAATAGCAAACAGATAAAGCAATAAAAGGAATAACTCACACTGCATCCAGCTAGCCAGCTCCGTTTATCATAACATCAGCAGGAGAAACTCCCAGCAGCGCCATCTTGAAAAATTTCCGGTGCATGCCGGGTAAAGAAAAAACACGGATTCTACTTATATGGGCATCAGGAGGAGCAAGAGGCGCCTTCCTGAACCTGTGAACCAATCAACCTGTCAATCACGATGTAGCCATGCCCTAATGCATACCCTGCTTTATCGTCACATATAAAATCAGGGAGGCCAAGATTTCACAAATGAACATCATACTGCATTGAAGAAGGCTTTAAACTAGCGATTGAGACCATAAACACATTTTGAAAACGTTTACTGAGGTCAGAAATCAAGTGAAAAGTTGGTGAATTCTCCATTGACTTGTATAGAGACGGAAGTCCTTTTGACACCAAAAACGGTCGCCCCTGGTGGCCTTTTGATAGAATGCAGTTTTAAATTACTTCCGCGTTCGCATCATTTCAGAGGACCAGAACTCCCCGCCTGCTGCCATTAATCCATCGTCCCGCATACAGGAAGTACATATAGAAATTAATAAAATACAATTTGGAATCGATTTATAATGAATGCTGACAGGTGCTGAGAGACTAACAGGCGCATTTTACAAGCACATACTTCTTATTTCATAATGATTTAGCATTATCTAATTAATTTATATTTAATATGTTTAAATAGACTTTCTCTAGATTATTGGATGGGGTGGCGCCCCAGCGCCCCGCATTGACCAGCCGCCACTGTTCCCCACCAAAGCAGCACATTTCCCTTTCCCATAAGTACTTTTTTATTTCTGTATTACATTCTGAGCTATTTACTGTTTCAGTGTCCCACATTTCACCAAAATCAATCAATAGTTTGTCATCATGTTTTGTATAATATATAAAAAGCGATTTTTACTGAGGTTTAAACCACACAGCCGTCTGCCTGCCGCTGACTTTGTTCACGCTTTTTGTTTTAAGAGACAGCAAACACCTACTGTATGCTGTTAGTAATTTAAGAGCGTGCTGTGCCTCTGTGCTCGAGTGGTTTCATTGTGACTAAGCTGCACTTGTGCAATAGGAAAAAAACATATGTGCACACAAATACACACGCGCACACACACACACACACACACACACACACACACACACACAGGGACATGTGCCCTCATACAGGCATTCATGCATACAGGAATAGAACACCACAGCCTTCACAGCTCCTCTAACTGACCACATCACCACAACTCCAACAGCATCCCTGTGTTTCACAACTTACAAACTCCTCTTGTCCTCTTCTTTCTATCTGCTGTTTCTGTCTTATCTTTCTGACTCCACACACACACTCACACACATTTTTCTTATTTCATTTTAAATGTGAAGTCCCACTCTGCCGTTGATAATATTTTATCTCCTGCGTTTTAATGAGAGAGGAAGAGACAGACGAGCCTCGCCTCTCCTCTTTTCAAACTCCTCATCTTCCCTGCTCATCAATTTGTTTCTCCACTTAAGACTTCCTACAATAGCAGTCATCAATTTATGGAAAATGTTCAGCTCCTGGGACTCCTCTTTTCTCCTCTCTCTAGCTGCTCTCGCCCCCTCAGTCCTTGAAATGTATAGCCAGAGTAACTGTCCATCACGGCAACAAGCACAGCACATCCACGCTGCCTCCTCATGTCCTCGGGCTCTTTAATCTCTTCTAATACGGCGTGTGTGTGCTTCATTTACGCCGATGTGCTTCCCGCAGAGCTTTATTTTAATTCGTTTTAACCTGCCTGCTGTATTTTTGGAACTTGACGCTTTTCCCAGGGCGCTCAAACTGAAACTAACGAATATCTGCATGTGTTAATTCCAAAATAAAGACGTTTCGTAAAGACTCCTGCGCCCCTTCGGATCGCCAAGTTAATATTCAAGATCTGTTTTGCAGGCGTGAGAATGTGTTCAGTGCAGGGTTGCAACATTTAAACAGTCTAAATGTTTCATACAGATAGTCAGTGGGCGCAATTTAAAAGCAAAATGAGATTCATAATGTTAAATGGAGAGGCCCACCTCTTAAATAAGAAGCACCCTAACGTTTTCATGGCAAGGTTTCATCTCAGTATGTAGTTTTTATGGATATGCATACACTTAAGTGCCTCGTGGGTGTATGAGGGCAAAGGGTCATTGTGTGAGAGGGAAAAGTGCCTGCTATTTGAGGACAGAAGGGGAGTATATAGTATCTGAGGGAGTGAAGAGAGAAAATAACATAAAAACCAACAATAGTATGGCAGGGGGAAATGATTTATGGTGATGTGAAGCTGCAGCAGGTCTCTCCAACAGAGTAGCTGGCTGTCTCGCGGCGAGATAAGAGGAGGCAGATAGGATGTTTCCATGACAGACAAGGTGACAATCCAGCCCCAGTGTGTGTAAACAAGAATGCCGCTATCTCTCCCCTTTCCGACGATGGGGTTAACACCTCTGTCCATCAGCCCGGCTCACATCATCGCTCACAGTGCCCCTCCCCTCCTACCCCCTACCCTCCCCCTGCCTGCCTGCCTGCCTGCCTGCCTGTCAAGGTTCGGGAGAAGGGAAGTCACACCTTCTGCCGCTGGTGTGCGCCAACATGGCTGGCAGAGGGAGGAGATGAGGTGGCACATGGTGGCACAGGCTGCCAGAGTTTTATTAGTTCCCCTCACAGCCCCAGTTGCCCCCAAAAAAATCAGACAAGGTCGACAATCCTCTTTGTCTGCGCTGTAAACACAGCAGTCCTTAGAGCCAGAAATCCCTTCAAGCAAGACTGAGTGGAGTGTTTGGGATGATACAGTAGCTTGGATTAGCAGCCCACCAACAGCTCAGCTTCTTGCGTCAGTAGTTTTAAGTAGTGTGAGTCTGATACTGGAGAGAATATCTCTAAATTCTTATTTTCATGAGGGGTTTTCTTTCATTTTTTAAATTGTCATCATCAGACTGATATCACGTTCAATTTGGATATTAAAGTCCTGACAGGATGAATCCTTTTGATTACACTATTAGGTGAAAATTTCCCCCTGTGGTTCTTGACAACTGGTTCTAACTGTATCTTTGAAGTGGACATACCATGCTTTTTATAATTTTCTGTAATTGTACTTTTTTGATGGGTGTCTATGTTAAAGATGGTTAAAGGTCCAAAACTTGAGGTGAACATATATAATAAATGCTCCCTGAAAGTCATCCAAGAAGGGTTGAATTGGGAGCAACTGAATTTGGTTGTAGATACTTGGGGATGTTTCACCTCTCATCCAAAGGGCTTCTTCAGTTCTGATTGGTCCCAAGTATTTAACCTCTACAGGGTTGTTATCAAGGTCACTGATACCACTTGGTTCATTAATGCTCCTGGCTGTTGTAACAATAGCCGTAACAGTCCCCTGAAAGTCATAAGTCAGGGCTTCAGAATGCTCTCAATACAGAGTCCTTTGAAATGTAAATCATAAAAATATATTCTGGTAGAGCCCCAGAATATAAATATAGACCTGAAACCCAAGGAACGTCAAAATGTAATGGGCAGACTGTCATCAAATGAAGTAAGAACATTCATGATACCTAGAAGGTGAACCCTTTCCATGACTTTTCATTGACTTTATCTAGTGCAATCTGCAGGACAAATATAAAGGATTATTCTGGTTACTATAACTGTTATTACAACTTGGATCTGTAGGTCTGAGAACACAAAGTAAGCTACAACAAAGTTAGATGGGGCAAGTAACACCAACAGTCAGATGATCAGACAGGATGTACACAGAGTCCCAGGTTAGCCAAACTAGCCAAACAAAAGACCATCAGTAATATTACCGTAACTGTCTATTATAAACATGCATCATTGTTTACAATGTTTTCAATCCAGGATTATTACTGATATATACCTCTAAATTAAGTGGTTTAAATAATCTTGCTAAACTGTTGGTTTGTTTATAACCAGTCTGGTCATCTGACTACTTATTTTTCTTGCCCTGTTTGTCAGGCAAGACCAAACAGATAGAAGTGATGCTCAGAGCTACAAAAATATGACCCCAATTATAAATAACAAGAATTATTATTTTTAACATTTTAGACCTACTACTGCTAACGCTCAAATAGAAAAATCTACCTTTTCCCTTTTTTAAACGGGTAAGGAACCATTAACCCTCTTGAGGCCACTTTTTACTTGACATTCACAAAGGTTTTTTACTCTTCCAGCAACACCTGCCTCACCCTGCCCTCCAGCTGCACCTGGGAACCCCAGGAGGCGCTGAGGAACTGCTGTCTACATGTTGAAATCTGTGAGATTTTGTTACCCAGAAATCAAGTCATATTACATCACTAAACTGTATACTACTGGGACCAAAAGTAGGGGTGAAGGTGGTTGAGAAAATCTTTTGGCAGCAGCTATAGCCTTCACTGCTTCTCTATAATTGGCACTTTAAGTTTAGACTAATGAGAGAGGTTTAAATCCTGCTTAGCAAAGCTCTGAAGAGTTGCTCATTCACCTAATCATTAAGTGAATTTTATGAAGTTATAAAATGTCATAAAATATTGAAAAATGTCCATCGCAAATCCCCAGTGCCAAAGATGACGCCTTTAGATTTCTTGTTATAATTGGACTCACAGTCTAAAACCCCAAAACATTAAATTTACAATAGCAAAAACCAGGGCAGCTACTCCTGACATTTCCCTGGCTGGATCCAGCAATTATTTGATTTTGCCTAACAAATGACTTAAAGCGGCTCTAATCAATATTTTTATATTAACAACGGGACAAATTACTTGAAATGTGAAAGGTGTGCCTCGAAGTGATGAAACCACAAAGAGTTATCGCCCAGCTCATTGCAAAGGCCTTTTAGACTTTTTTTTCTCTATCTCAGTGTTGTAAGTATAGCCTGTTCTCAATTGTTTAAGTGGCTAACTGGTGAACATAGTGGAATACTTAGCAGCATATTTCCTTCAAGAGTTGGTGTGACCAAGAAAAATTGTGATCAGTGTTTCATTTGCGGGCGTCAGGGAGCCGCTATCAATAGGCAGGAGACTCCCGGAACCTATGGGAGAGTTGGGATGTCTGAAATAGCTAGCACCAAGAATCCAAAAAATATTTCAAGTTTAAAGCTGCACTAATAAATATTTTTTCATTAACGAATCAAACTTTTACACACAATGTAGTGTCACTCGAAAGTAGCGACCCCAACGATATTCCAACTATGCGGTTCTCCTCAACCCCACCAAGCTTTTAACCTCTTTAGCTCATTGGTTTGGTTTTCTCTTTCGTCAACCTTGTTTCAGCAGAAAAGCTCTAATAAACTGAAATATATACTACCTGTCCAGCACCAAAAAACAGACAAGGTTAGCAACTAACTGCTGAACATACTGGAACACTTTGCAGCTAAGGAGCTAGATGTTTTTCTCAGGAACTGGAGACCAAACCAAGCTAAATGTCGAATAAGCATTGGACTGCCACTCATTGACAAGACAGAAACATGATGCCAAATGAATGCTAATGCTACTCTGTGTCTGCTAGAGGTGTAAATGAGCAACTGCTTGCTAATTGTAAGCCATGACAACTTTATAAGGCAATATATAAGCTAGTTGTTGCATTTCCAGCTCATTCCTTCCAAGTTGCCAAATAATTAATTAACACGGCTCTAACTGAGAAATCAATTATCAAAATGTTACAACTCATCAATTCAATGTTTGGCTGTTTCAGCAGTGCTTTAAATGCTGTTTCAAATGGCTTCTGTCCATACAAGCACACAGTTCTAGAGTTACAACTGAGTCCTAGTAATTTTGGGGATTTTCCATAAGCATAGCAGTATAAAAGCTAAATAAATCATCAATCAGAAACACTGGTACTAGATTTTTAAAGACTTGGGTCTTATGTTGATTGGCTTCACAGTACCACTTCCATCTTTGAGTATGTATAGATCTAAATAAATTATCCTGAATCTTTTTTACTCAACATATGGTTCAGTAGTTTCTAATGCTTTTAAATCAACTGCATGTGTTTCATCTGTTGGTATATTATGACAGTCTGTTTATGAGCCTGTTTTCCTCCTCTGATACTATAGATAGAGCTCAGAGCTGCCCTGCCTGTAACATACACTGACTACAAGACGTCAAGTTCATGTGTCTATTCTCAGCTAAACCTGCTGTAGCCGGGGCGATACTGACAAAATGTCAGGCGTGTCGGCCCCTCTTTTAACAGCCTTTCAACCCCTCACGGATCTCTGAGACATTTCCGACATGTAACCGATGCTTCTGCTGCTCCACTTTTCTTTGTCCTGTGCACAACATGTGAGGAAACCCAATCTATAATCTATGGAACACCTCTGTAATTTACTCAGACATCATATACCGTCCTTTTACACCACACAATGACCCCTGTGGTTAAATTTCTCAACCTTTTAGCCCTCACCTGGCCCCCAGCGGCTTTCACATTCAGCTACAGATGGTTTGTTTTTGTACCCCACACACACCCACATCCAGTTCATCTAGGTCACCTATTTCAGCCTCTCTGCTTTGTGTATTTGCCTTTTTTGTGCTTGTATATCCCAAATCCTCATGTCTTTCCCCCTCATACAGCCTGTCTGAGAGTGTCAGTGGGTACAAGAAGAGGGGGAATGTAATAGCCAGTGAGCCCTGGTGCCCTGTCAGCACGGCTCAGCCTCTAGAGAGGCCTGCCCATCACGGACAGCACCCACAACGGTGCAGATTACACCGTTCACTGCAATAAACCTGACAGATGGAGAAGTTAGAGATTACAGCAGCAGACTATTTCCACCATCTATTAATGCAGCCGTAGCCTTCGTCTTCAGTTTCAGTCCGTCGTGGAATGAGCACACAGCGCTCTCTGGTGGCCAAACACCAAAACAACCACTCACACTTGTTTTTAAGGGTTTTAATCTGATATTAAAACACATTACAAAGTCAGTATGCAAATACCCTCATTTGTTAAATTAAATTATTGGAAAACGCAGTCTTGAACAGGTTTTTGCTGATGTGAGCGACAGCCCAGAGCATAAATTAATCCATGTTTGCACCTTAAACAGAGAGGCCCATCTCTTCAGTTTGAGAACTAATAAATATGACACTACTTCAAAACTGTAAAATACAGGCATACCAAGTTTGACATTAAGTATATATATGTTTTGTTGTTTTTTAATATAATGACTTAAACAATCAGCCCAGTAGCTCGCACTACCAATGATACTGAGAGAAAGCAATTGATGATCACAATCAAAGGAAATACATGGAGTTTGTGAATGAAATCAGGCAATAAGAAACCACTGAGAGAGTGAGTGCATAAGCGATGCAATTCCAGTGAGAAAGGTTCAGTCTGTTTCCATTTAACTATGCACAGAAAAAAAAATAATGAAAAAAATAAACACTGCACGCCCAACAGTGCAGCGAAAATTGTGAAGAAGTGTTGAGAGAGCAGGCATGGTCGTGAACATCTTCCCGTAGTCCCGAAAGGACGTCACACAGTGCAAAAACAAATACAGCTTGATGCGACACGACACAACGTACAGTGCAATTAATCCCAGCCTCAAGTGACGCCAACACTGTAATAGGTAACGAGTCAGTATAAGAAGACGTGAACTGACGAAATCTTCAGCACCATTAAGAGCCCTGTGTGTAGATTTAGCAGTTACAGTGCTTTCTCTTATACTTGGGTTGTTCATGGAGGCTTCAAGGATCATCGTGGTTTGTTACAACTTGGGTGTTTTTTCGTGGTCTCGGAGGTTGTTTCCAAAGGTTATGTTTACATCACGCTCATCAGAGTGATAGCTGAGACCTTGGAACACTTCGACATCGCTACGAAGAAAGTCAGATGATTGGGAAGGTTGTTTGGCCATTTTATCTAAACCAGGGTTCCCAATCTATCACAATAACACAAGGAAACATTAAGAACTAAGTACGTCCAGTTTATGGATATAATAAAATGCACCATAAACTCTCCATGTGTTGGTTTTTTACATGTTAGCTAGCTCGTTGCATCAGTAACAAAGCACCCACAGAGAAAACTAACTGGTCACTATCACAACAATGCCCTACTGAGTTATATAACTATTACTCAGCTTTTTTTGGCAAATCATATTGTTTCAGATGTTCCATAGCTCCATAGTCTATGGTTCCTAAGCACTCTAAATCATGTAATTTGGCGGCAAAACTGAAAGCAAGTGCACTGGAAATGTTGGTAATAATCCCAAATTGCGCAAGAAAAGTGGGTGAGTAGAACTACAGTAAGTGCAGTAGGCTGAGGTTGAACAACAAAGGTAGTTTTTGGAGTGATGGATTTTGTTTGCAACAGACAGCTTGGCTAATCATTTTACAGTTCACCTTCTTTTACTTTTTATCATCTGACTTCTTCTTAGTGACGTCTCCATCTTCCCAGATCTCAGCGGTTTACCTGGCGAGTACAGTGTCAACATTAACAATAGAAATGACAGCCGAATCTACGAAAAGAAGAGTTAAGTTGTGAAATACCTGTAAGATCCTTTAATTACAAAACAAACAGAAGCATAGTCTACTATTTGTTGTGCTGCGTCTTTGTTTCAATAAAAACCAATGAGAGGTTGAGAGGGGAGCATGTACAGACACACCAGAAAAAGGAAAAACGTCTACCCTAGCGCTTGGTCTTAAGCCAAGGCAATTTGTCGATTTGGAAATTCTGTGTATTTACAATTTCACAAGTCTGTGATATCTCAGTCCATGTCTGTTCTGGCGGGTAGAATAGGAGGATGTGTCTCATTTCACCTTGTTTTCTTCCTGAGTATTGTCTTCTATCACCACTATCTGTACGCCTGACAACTGTCCGTTGGCGTCCAGCTGCAGCCCCTGAACCCCCTCAGTCTGCACTTCCTGCATTTGGCACTGTGTCTCCTCCCCCTCTGTGGACATGGTCACCTCCATGCCGCTCTGTACCACCATGGTGGCCCCGTCTCTGACCGACTCCCCGGACAGCTGCAGCTCCATCACTCCCACTGGCTGCTCCACCGGCGCCGGGTTTATCTCGATGACCGTGTGCTCCTGGCTGGCCTCCACCTCGCCCTGCATCACCTCCTGTTGCACCAGCATGGTGCCGTCCACCACCTGGCCTTCTATGGGCACCATCTCTGTACCGCCGGCCTGCTGGCTCAGATGCACCAGCTCTACAGGGCTCATCATCGTGCCCAGCTGGCCGGAGTCCTGCATGGCGGTGCCCAGTAGCGTCAGGCCCGAGGACGGGTGCAGGGTGATGGTGTCGGTTTTCCCGTCTCCGGTCAACATGTAGCGGGTGAAGAGCTGCGAGCCGGTCGGGAGCAGGGTGACGGTGTTGGACGACTGGCCCAGGGAGGCAATGGGCAGACCCGCCATAGTGAACGGTTGACCCATGGAGGACAGCGAGATGGGGGACAGAACAGTGAACTGCTGAGGCTGCAGGGTGGCCTGCTGGTTGACGGAGGTGCTCAGGAGGGTGGTGGTGGAGGCGGGCCTCTGGAGACGAGGCCGCTTGGTCTGGCGCTTGGTGGGCGTCTTGGTTTTGGCAGGCTGCGGACAGGACAGAAGAGCTCGCACCTGCTGCTGCTTCCTCTGATCTTCCAACTGCACCTCCAGGTCTACACACACCACACACACACACACACACACACAACACAGTGCTTAGAATGACAGCCGAGTACTGATTAATAAGCATAACACATACATTTTCAAGATTGATATTTGACATCAATATTCATAAGAGATGATGGTCACGCTCAAGCCAGCAAATGTCAATTCCCAGCCCAAAGCATAAACAACATTTACTCAATAAAAATGTTAACTGTCCTTTTTCATATTCATATTCAAACACCCCACTACACAGCAGCTGGATATCGTCCCTAAAATGTGGCACAGTTTGCCAAAAAGTTTATTGTAAGTTTTCTTATCAGTAATTTCAGGTCAGCGCAACACACGGTCAAACATAATCTCTTTTAATATGACTGATTAGCAGGAATTAAAATACTGGAGCAAGTTTTGTCTGACCCTAATCCATGTCAGTAATCCATGAGCAGGTGGCACAGCGCTGAGATATTCTACTGTCGGATGCATTCAGAAATTCTGTACGATAAAAATACATATTGTTTCACCAGTGGCATCAGTGGCCATTTGATTTTGAGTTTATTTATTCATTTTTCTTCATTGTTTAAAAAAAATGTTTATCAAGTTAAGGACAAATTGCCACTAGAGTCGCCAGAGAACAGATACAGTTATCATCTTCCTGCTTTGTGCTTCACGGACTGTGTTTTCTGCTGACACAGCGAGACGATAGTCAAACAAAGAGGGAATATGATACTAAAAGGACAGTAGGTTTGGAGGATACCTACTTAATTTGCTGCTAAAGCCTCACACTAGGTTTTGCTGAATGTGAGATTTAATTCTTGCACTAAATGAGGACACTTACATTGAAATCACTTTAAGAGAGGATTTCTTTACAGCCAAGAGGCTGGAGAAATAATTACAGCTACCAATAACCCTGTCAATGTAGATGTGGGGGCATGTAAGTTTTTAGACAGACTTAAAAATGTGAACCTAACCTTCAGGGTACAGAACACACTAAATTTAAATTTGTACTTAAATTTAATGAAACCCTTCTATCACCTCTATTTTCAGTCTTTAGCAGTGTTTTAATCAAACAGAAAACCCCACTCTCACCTGAGTATTTCATTTGTATTGTGTTTGAAAATCATAAGTCTCATTAGTGTTGAAAGAAGGTGACCTCCTCTCTTCTATGAAGCACCGAACCCAGCGGAAACCCAAGCTGTGTGGATTTGTTGTTGTGTGTGACTCTGAGGTTGTTTGTCATTGTTATTTATGCTGTTACTCTTTTTTTTTTTTAGCACTGATATAAAAAAAACTCCCCCACCGTCCTCCATCTGCACTTCCAGGAGAAGGCTCAAAATACACTGTGCTATTAAAAGGCCTTATTTTATGTTTAGTTTAACTTCAGCTGTTTTTCACAGTGAATGAGGTGTATAATATACAGGTAGGTAGACTATGATGTCAAGAGAGCTTTGCTTAAAAGAAATAATAGATTGGCCTTATCCAAAACTGCTCCCTGGTTTAGAGTTAGAGCTGCAATGATTAATCAATTAGTTGATCAAGCAAAAAAATATTCATTGTTTTGGTCATTTTTTTCAAAGCAAAAATGCAGAAAATTAGCTGGTTTTAGCTTCAGAAATACGATGATTTTAAAGCTTTTTTTGGTCATACTTGATAGTAAACTGATATATTTGGGTTCTGGACTATGGATTGGACAAAATAATAAATTTGAAGACATCACATTTGGAATTCGGAAATTATATGTCATTTTTTTTTTACTGTTTTCTAACATTTAAAAGGCCAAATAATCCATTGATTAATCAAGAAAATCATCAAATAGTGTCCTGTCACTTTTTCCGAAGAACAACGGACTTAAACAAAACACCTGATGTGTGTGGAAGTCTGTTTTTTTATGTGTGACTCACTGTTGAGGGTGCTGAGGATGTGCTCCTGGCTGGGGTCAGTCTGCTGCCTCCTCGTCTCCAGGGTCTTCTTGACCGAGTCGAGTAGGCCGAACACTTGGGCGAGGTTACTGAGCACCGCCACCTCTACCAGACAGGAATCTGGGATCAGTGCGGCAATCAATCAAAGGGTCACATGGTCAGTCAGAAAGACGGAACAAGTTCAGCTGTTGTAAACAATCATTCATGTATTCAGTGTGTATTGTTACAGAGACCAACAGTAGCCATTCGCAAAGCCTTCTGCTGTTGGTTTTTCTTTCCGTCCGTCACATTTCAAACAGCAGCTGAATTTGTTCTTTCTTTCCATTTCTTTCTTCGGTCACCTCTGAACTAGCTTTAAGCCCCGTTAGAATTCCCAGCAGCCACTGCACACTTGTTGCGTACCTGTGTCCTGTAAGTTGTCCCTGCGCTGCTGCACGCCTCTCAGCAGCTCCAGCAGCTCCGTGCTGATGTTGGTCACCACTTCACCCAGCAAACCCACGTCAGCGATTCCCTTCCAGAAATTGAGCGTATCCTCTGTGGACACACAGACATCACACACAAGTGTCAGTCACAGCTGTTTGTGTATCATTTAGAAGTGATGGAATGATGTGCGTTGAGGTGCGCGTGCTCTGTGACCTGAGATCTCGTTACATTCCCTTTTGTCTGCAGACTCCAGCGAGGTCGAGCTCCAGTCCAACTTCCCGCTCAGAACGTCTCCTCTGTCCTCTCCCACTGTCCCGCCGTTACCCAGAACCACCTGAGCTGCAGTTACACGAGTACATACACATTATGATTACAATAGGAACACACAGACAAAGGAAAATACAACCCAGCTGTCCATATCTAAATGTGAGGATCAGACTTGGATGTCGGACTTGGACTGCAGCTAACAATTATTTTCATTGTTGATGAATCTGTTTATTTTCTCGAGTAGAAGATTAGTTGTTTGGTCTATACAATGTAAGAAATTGTGAAACTTTTGATCATTGTTCCCCAAAGCCCAAGATGCAACCTCAAATTAGGCCTGTCACAATAATTATCGACTTATCGTACAATAACATAATTATCAACATCATCATGTCTATATATGGACTTATCATATGATACATGGACGTGACCTCGATCATTTTTTTGACCTCAATATATAAATAGGCTATTCGTGTCACATTGGCTAAGCAAGTAGTGTCCTCCATTCCTCACTGTGCTATTATATTATCATTATATCAGTGGTATAAAATGATCTTCACATGACAATAATATTGTTTATCATGATTATTTCTGAGGCAATATATCGTCCAATAAAAGTAGTTATAGTGACAGGACTCCCTCAAAACCAAAAGATGTCTTCCACAACAACGTGAAATGAATAGAAACCAATGGCTGCCTGTGAGGTAGCAAGTTTAGACCTCTTTTCTGGTTATTTAGGCTTATACTTATAACGGCCATTGAGAATTCTTGTTTCTGATTTCTGATTGACAGCTGTTTTATTAACCAGAGACTATAAAAGGATACATAAGCTGCAAGAGTATGTTTGGAGTTGTGAATTAATGCCCCAGTATTAAACTCTAAATACAGCAACAGTGATGCGTAGCTAATGAGCTTGGGACTAAAGTTATTTGTGTAACCGGTAAAATACATTTTATTTTTGGGCTTTTCATCAGGCTGTTCTTTGCCTCCACGTCACCCATTACAATAAAAAAAAACGTATTGCTTGCATCGTTGTGCTTGTATAGGTTTTACACTACTGTGAAGTGAGACTGGGGTTTACAAGAAGCTATACTTTTAAAAAAGACAGTAAAGCTACATCAGAAGGTAAGTTTAATAAGAAGTCATGATACTCCAGAATCAGCTAATGCTATCATCAAGTAACAATTCATTCATACATTGCAGGACAGAGAATACTTATTATTATTAAGAGAACCACAAAATATAAGTTATCAAAAAAATGCATTCCCTCATCTTTACAATACTGCATCTTTTGTTTTTTTCTCATAAAATAATTGGGCAAAAACCAGAAAAATTTTGGACTTTGAATAAGAAAATAAAAAATAATTGTAATTGGCAATAAGAACTGCTAAAAATACCCAGCCCTAATATTGAATGAAATGTCTTTGTCAGCTAACATATATGGGTAAACCTGGCGTGTTCTCACCATTAGAGGATGTGGGCGTGGTGAGTCCGCTGCCGTCCGGAGGGAAGCGTGTGTTGTTGATTAAGAGGTCAAACTTGGTGCTGCGACATGTGTTTGTACACAGAGTGCTGTGCTGATAGAAGTCGAGCTGGCCTGAATCCATCATTTTCCTGCAGAGGAGAAGTTAAAAAAGAAGAAAGCAGGGTTTGATTCAGATGTTTACATCATATAGAACTTTATCTTAATTCCTGAGCTGCCTCTGAACTTTTTAACATCTGTGAATTTTACAGTCTGAAAAAGCAAACTGATTTCCCCAACTCTACACTAATGCCACTTGTCCTGCACTTGTAACTAGAAGGGCAACGGCATGAAGCGGAACGACTGATTCATGCGCAGGCCTTGCCCACACAAACCGCCTGTGGTGAAGGAATAAGCTCTTAGAAGAAGAAAAAAAAAATAGTAAGAGGCACATACAATCATCCCACAGTGCAGGCTGTGAAGTTAGAATATTTAAAGCAACAGCCACAGAGAAGAGAGTCCCATCTAAACAAATAGAAACGTGTAAATAATTAAAGGTGGGCTCACAACTTTTCAAGTGTGTCTTAAACCAACAGTCAGGATTCCACAGTTGTCCTTCTATGCTAAAAAATGTATTTAAAAGTTGATCTGAAGCTTCAGAACGTCCAAATGAGTCAAATCTTCATCTTCTACGTTTCAACGTTACAGTGTTTTTAGTACCAAAGTCTTTTTGTTACTATACTTCCACCACAGCTCAACAGGGAAACACTAAGAGGGAAGTTGATGCTGAAAAGACTGTACATGTGTCAGATATCACTTGATATGACTAACTCAGCTTTAAATCAACTTTTTAATTGATTTCTGCACTAAACACCACACTGTGGATTTTATCCTCCATCTCGTCCATTGAAAGCACATTTGAAGGTGACCTTTTATTAGCCAGTATGAACAGGAGGAATAATTACAGCATGGAAAACCTCTTTCACTGTTCATATGAGCAGAAAAGTTGTAACTCTATCTTTAAAAACTGCATGAAGAGAACTTTTTTGGCTGCTTGTGGCAGCAGAAGATTCTGGAAGGCTTATTTGGCTAAAATTAGCAAACAATTGCTAATTTACACAACTAGCTACCACTGAGCAACATTAGTATTACTTTAGAATTGTGTTGTTAAGAGAGCGCAACAAGTCCAATATGAACTCTACTTCTAGCTCTGTTTTGGTCTCAACCGACAAATCTAAAAATCCAACCCAGTATTGTTCTTTAGCTGCTAAACGCTAGCAGCTAGCTTCGTCTGTTGTTTGGTGCTGGTAAGGTAGCATACAGTTTGCGGTCAGATAACCAAAAAAATAAGCTAAAAGACGCTAAAGAACTCAGTATAAGTGAGTGGAACAGCAGATAATTCATTACTATGAGCAACAACTCAAAAGTTATTGGTGCAGCTTTAAACTGATTTTCGGTGTCTTTAATATTAAATTCCCATTTCTAGAGCACACTGCTCAACCAAGCATACAGGGTGATGCATTTGTTTTATCCCTGACATGGCTACTTTCTTACTTAAATATTCCATTTCTATCAGATACTGAACATTTTCATCAGTCAAACAGACAGGAGGTTTAAAAGAAAAGCCTGGAGTCGTTGATATAATCTTATTCATAGCTCAACAGTGATTGAATTATGCCAAGTTCAATCATGTGTATATTTCATTTCGTCATTGTTTTACATATTTATTCAAGAGGTCTGAGCCAGATCATTCTCTTCATGCATGAGCTAGAGTGCAGACTGTGACGATGACTGACTACAATATTGTGCATGCAAACCAATTGAACCAATGAATTTAGACAGCAGTACATATACTGATCCCCTCACCTTAGCATGACTCCACCCATCCTGATGGCTCTCTTCCAGTCTTTCAGAGTGGCTTTTCCAGAAAGGTGCACAAACTGCTTTGGACTGATCAGCTGGTCTTCAAACTAGTGGAGAATGTATTGGTTAGGTAAGCCTGCTGAGTCCACTGTGCACTGTAAATGTGACAAAGAGGGTTCAACACCAGAGATAACTAAAAGCTAAATGAGAGTCATGTATCAAGGTTGACCTTATGATGGTTTGCTTTTATTTTAAATCGAGGTCCTGTTCTTCAAATGAGGTTTAACTAATCCAGGCTAACATGTGATCAGGCTTAAATAATCCTGTTATGTCTCATGCAGCTAGTTTTGGTTATTTGAAAGTAGTTTGTGGATTGATTTCAGATTAATTGATCTTTTCTTTTCTTGAAATAAAGACAACAAGACTAGAGAGTTGAAACCAGGATCAGCACTTGTATATTTGGCTGAGTGCTGATCGTGTGATTGCACTTATATGATAGGTGTGAAGTGGGAAGGGAAGAGCCTCCCAGCATGCATTAGGGGAGAAGAATCATAGACATAATTGTCATTATATGTGTTTCCTCAGTGTTTTGGCTGTTTCCACATTTACTATTTATACAAGTTGTTATTATGAGTGAATGCGGTTGTGTTCTGTGTACTAGTAGTCATGTTTATTCTAAAGATAGAAGACAAGATATAATTCTATGGCCAATTTTTAGCAAAGTGAGTTTAATAATTAATGCTATTTAAAATATTTAGCTGTAGTTTATAAATTTACTCCAACTCAGAATTCATTGATTTTTTTTATTTTTTTACGTTAACACGTATAGGTTTTTAACGTGATGACATCAACTTTTTTTTTTTAACATACCTATAGAAAAGAGAATCATTTGTATCACAAAATGCAATGTCTAACCCACTGGTCACAGTCACAAGACAAGTGTGAAGTGAAGTGTGAATAAATTTGCACTTTTGCAGGTTTGGGGTTACTTGTTGTCATGACAACAGCTCCAGATACGTTTTACGCCATCGTTAAAGCACTGAACAGGAACTGACAGACTTTGGCCACATCAAGAACATGTTCTTGGTATACACAACTGCATCTATTGACTCTTTTTACACTGTTTCTACACTGTAAATGCACTTTAAAAAAAATCAGGAAGCAGTGTATCGCAGAAATTGTACAGTTGCTTGCTGTACAGTTACAGTTATACATGCTTCAAATAGTTTGGGGTAGTGGAGCAATGTCAATACTGACCTGCTGCATGTACATGGATTCATAGTAAATAGTGCCTGAGAACATGTTGCCTGATTTCTTGTGTAACTTGATTCTTGTGTGGGTGTTTATGCTGAATTACTGTAGTGTACACCACATACTCAAAACACTTACTACCTACAGCTTGTGACAGGATGTTTAACTAAGTGAGAAGAAATAAATAGGTGAATGAAAGTGTTTTTTGAAACCAGTTTTACATATCAGCTGTACATGTTTATTTCCTTTAAAAAAAATGTGTATATGGATAAGTCTTTGAAAAGCAATGTCAGCAGAACCCTGGTGCAGTTCTATATGGATATAAAAACCATGAGAAATACCAACCTTCACACATTTAACATTGATTCCCGGGCACACAAATTTCTTCACTAGCAACATAGCTTTACAGTCGCCGCATGTTATGGGACAGCCGAGTTCAACGTCATCTCCCTCACATTCTTCTAAAAAAACAAAAAGATACAGATATCACTTAAAAATGTACAATGTGTGCAGCTCTCAAGGTGTAAAAACATCATTCTGACACTCTCTCACTGTACCTGGATGTGCTTCGACAGCCATGACAGCTGCATCTGTTTCAGCGGATTCATCTCTGCAAAGAAAAAAAAAAGTTTGTCATTATTAATTATAATATTTGCTAAGTAGTTTCGTAACCTTATGGTTTGTTACACAGAACCATCTGAGAAGCTGTCAATGGAGATTGTTTGGAAATGGGCAGGCACATTAAAAAAAATACTTGGCAGGTGATTGGATGAACCATCTGTCACTGTAATACCTTGCGAGGCAGCTGGGTTTTTGACACTGAGTAGCCTGAATTTTGTTTTATCTTGTAATATCGTGATCTTGCGAATCCAGCTACCTCGCAAGTAGTTGCGAAGATGCTCTAACACCACTCGAACCAAAAAATGTATCTATTTTGTACTCTTTGACCTATTGGAATTCAAATTAAATCTTATTATTATTATTATTATTGTTTTGAGTAAATTATACTGTTCTCCCAGTCTTCATTAGGTTACATACCCGGTTGTGATGGGCTGGAGCTGGAGGATGACCTGGGTCTTATTGGGGTCATCAGAGTCACCATCGCCATCAGCCTTCACCATCACCACCTCCCCCATGGACACCGTGACCTCCTCAGTGGTCGCCATCACACTCACAGTATGCTAGAATGGGGGGGGCACTTTTATATAGCTGTCCAGGAGTTTGTTCATCTGAAAAGAGATGAATAAATATGTATATAAATACCATTAAAACAAGCAAAGACAGATGAATTGAAGTCAAGGTTACATTCACAATTAAACAGAGGCAAAATGAAGTGTGTCTGAGAGGTGGGAAATAAAGACGGGTGACAAATTAAAAGGAAAACCAAATTAAAGGGAATTAGTAAGGTGTCAAACCATCAGGGTTCCCACACATTTTTACCATTGAATTTTCAAAACTTTTCCATAACTATTCCATAATATTTTACCCCATTTCCATTACTTAATTTAAGTAGTTTAACAAAGGTTGGCCCACATAGCGACTATAGGCCGCAGTATCTGGTTTTTACCTGCCCCCATCCCAAATCTGGACGGTCAGGTCCAACTGTTTCAGTTGGAGAGCTTTATTGAACATCATAACCAGAGCTGTGAACTTTTCAGAAAACCTTGGAGCGAGATTTGCGGGGGGCTTTCAAGAAAGTTTTGCTTTCATGGTCACAACCATACGTCAAATACTTTTTTACTCAATTTGTACTTTAAGGAAAGAAACATGACCATGTACAGCATGGAAGGTTTTGGAATGTGAGTATGACAGTCAAATCACCGTAATTGTAATTTCCTGTATTCTGGAGCCTTTTAACAGGTGTTTTGACACTTTGATCTCACTAAATGATGGGTGCATTTTGCAATTACATCCCAGAGCAAGTCTTTGGCTACAGATCACAAATTAGAAGATATTAAAAAGCTAAATACAGAAATTGATGAAAGTATATTCATATTAAATGATTGATTTTTGACATGGTAAAAGTGTGTGTGTGTGTGTGTGTGTGTGGGGGGGGGGGGTCCAAGTTCTTATAGTATAGTCTTATATCCGTTATCTTTGATATCAGATCGGGTCATCCCTAATTCAAAACTTTCCCAAAACATTCACCTAATTCTAAACCATTTCCAAGCCTGGAAAACAGTTTTTCTCATTTCATAACATTTCCAGGAATTTCATGACCGTGGGAACCCTGAACCATGTTAGTCAAGCAGTCAGACCTGTACTGTTTTGTCCTTTTGTCACCCAAAGAAACAAGTGCATTCACAACCCTGGTTTATATAGCCTCCCTAGCTTTAAATGGCTAGTTAGATACCTAATGTTACCTAATTAAACTGACACTTTTAACCAAAGTGTACACATAGACGTTGAATCCAAGTATGTTGGTTAAATGAGTAAATAAATAATATAAAAGTAACACAATAAGCTTTATTAGCCAAATTGTAGCTTTGACATCAACAGAACCATAAACCAAACTTCCTTTACAAATGCGTCATTTTCACGTTAACATTGTTTTGCTAGCTTAAGAAACAGTTCACACCAACGCTTTCAGTCTGATATAACGTTAACACTAAATCCACTCATTTAAACCAGCAGTTATTGTTTTAATAAAATTTAATATTTCCAAAAAAAAGTTCTAATTACTAATTTTTCATTTCCAAACACAAGCTAATGCGAGCAAAAAATGATTGATTATAATTTAATATTAAAAAATATATATTATTATAAACAGTTGCGTAGTGTGCTACATCTATTAAGAGACTATAGCACTTTTCTAACTGTCATATTTTGTGCAGTGTAACATTAGCATGTTAGGGAATACAAACAGCAGTTTTGCGTGTTTTCTGGGTGATGCTAACTGACATGGTTTCAGTATACCATTCACAGTTACACTGGAGCTCAATCCATCTGTACAGTTGCAGCTAAATGGCACCTATTTTAAAAAGTTAGGTGGGAATGAAACCGCGGCTGGCAGCTGACTGCTTTTTTTTTTGCCGTTGAGAACCTCACAGCTACTCAGACTAGGCTCGACGGTAGCCATTATGGCTAACGCAAAAGGGCGTAACTTGACGTGTGGGAATCTGAACAATAATGTGAACTATACTGCCCGAGAGACGGGTAAAGCTGTGCATTTACAGTGTGACGATTACGTGCCGCTTGTCTATGAACCGTACGTCCCTTCGTAACTCTGCATTTTAACTCTCCGCTCCCCTTCAAAATGACGTCTCCCTGTGCGGCGGCACGTACAGCAAACAACGGCACGGCGGCGGTGGCGCTGCCCCTCCATTCTGTACGAGCCTGGCCGGGCTGAACCCCCCTCCCGAAACATACCCGCATCCCACTGTCTCACGCTGCCTTTCTAGTCGTGAAAGACTCACGCATTTTGCGTCCAAATATATAGAAAATCACATAGTGAGGAATTAGCTCGTCCTTACCGTTTTATGAAGAGAAACGCATCCCTAGATTGTGAAGAGCTGCCGCGCATGCGCAGACGGCTGATATATAGCTTGACTTCCTGCTGAACAGCGCTCGCCTTGTTTTCAAACTGACATAAAATCAGCCGGAGCTCACTTTAACGACGACGAATGAAGTAATTTTCTTGTCAATATGAAGGCGAGGACTTATTTCATGTTCGGTTACACTTTATGTGTAGTATAGTGTATTGGTTTATGAAGCTACAACTCGTAGTTTGTGTGTGTTGGGGCTTGTAACTTCATTGTCGAAATGTTGTAAAATTTGAATACGCAGTTTGAGTACTGACACAGAGCAACAGCTTCGGTGTGTGTCCCAAAAGTGTAATGTTCCTAAGCAAATACACGTTAATTATTAGTTTTCAGCATTTTGTTAAAATATCCTGGCGGTCTGTCCCTGCTTCATACTCAAATTAAGTTACCATGTCAGAGGCTGTAAGTACGTTTACCTCAAGACTACGCTATGGTCAACCATGTCCGCATTGACTTTATAAATAATCATATTTCCTTTACTCACAAGTGAGATTTGAGGAATATTTCATTTGAACAGTAAAGAGACGGGGCGCCAGGACAAGTGATCACTAGCAACCCCTGTGGTAAAAATTGTGCTTCCGAAATCTCTTGATGTCGATTCCGCAGGAGGAGTGAATTTCTTCACCCCTCCTGTGCAAAACATAGCAGAAGCCCTTTTAACCTGGGTACGTGAATACCCCACGTACTGTTCAGCAGTAACGTGCTCCTCACTCAGAGGTGCATAATTTCAACGTTACCTCTGATTAGGACTCTTTTATGACTCAATGTGTAAGATCAATATAGGAAAACAACTATTACTTGACATTTTATTCATTAGTCAATTATTTGGACATTGGAGTGCATTTGGATGTGCGGGTTTGTCTGTGGAAGAGGATGATGGGTAGAAAAAGGCGGTGTCACGTCACTATGTTGGCTGTCATTGGCTGCTGCTGTTGCGTTCAGGTAACGTAGGCAGACCGATGAGCTCCTAGAAAAAAAAGAAGTCTTGTAGATATTTACTGTTGTTTGAGGTTTTGTTCTAAATTAATATGAACATTTTCGTCTATCATTCATTCATTCTTTACATTTGGCTGCACTCTGTCAATCATCTCTACATAGTTCATCTATTTCAATTATGAAAATGAAAAACAGACAATGGGTCATATACAAGATATTTAGATTTTTTAAAAATACATTTGTGAGGAGAAATACCTAATTATTCCATTATATTTGAATTAAATTGTACATTTGTTGTCAAATTTAAAGATATTGTGTCTAAATGATCACTTAGTCTAAGTATCAGGCTGTATGACCCTAAACACATGTTGTGGGGTTCATGTTAAAACCTTTTTTTATTTGTTTTTAATCTCATGTTACATTAGAATATCAATATAGGAAATTCAGACTAAACCTTGTAAAGCAACAATGGTGTGTTAGTTCTTGTGAAATAGTATGGTTATCTTGTATGGTTAAATTCCTGGTAATAATTTACAGTGTACTGTCTATGTGGTGACCTCAGAGCTGAAGCTGTCATTACGAAAATAAAACACTTTTAATTTTCTTTTTCCCACCAATGGCACCTAATTGTAACAATATCTCCCTCTCTATATATTACATCTAACATCTATATGCTACATATAACCTGGACTAATGTGACATGTTTTGGGGGAAAGGTGGCATACGTGGAACACTTGGTATGGTCCCTGTAATAAAAGGGACATCTCAAAATCTTTAACTTGATCACCGTAAATAAATAAAAACAACTAATCTAGGTCATAATGATCCTCCTTCAATCTGCCAGAAGAGGCCGCCAAACCTTAGTCTAAAAAAAGTCAAACCAAACACCTTTTCATTGGACATCTATTTATTTTTTTGTAACCAATCAATAAAATCACATAAAATAAAAGGCGAATCCCTTATACACAATATATAAAATAAATAACATCTATTCAATAAAGCTGTGAAATGTGACAATGGGGCTTAGAAGCTGTACAGTCTTGTGCTAAGTACCGTCTTGCAGGCCTTACATTACAGCTGTTGATGTTTTCTGGTATAAAAGCTCTATCAGAGCATTGGTTTGATCATTCTAGAGCTGTATACACCAGAGGACAACATGAAGCACACCATTCAAGGCGTAGTTCCACATTTTGGGACTTTTTTTTATTGGCTTTCTTTCTGAGAGCTAGACGAGATCGATATCAATCTCCTGTTAGAGTGGTATTGATCCTCACATCTCACTATCGGAAAGAAAGCTAATTAACAAATTACCGAAAATGTTGAACTACTCCTTTAAGATTAGAGCAACAGAGAGGCTGGATGGAGACTTAAGTTTGCTTTATGACCTGACCACCATCATTATAATAATTATTACTCAGGACGGTCACTGTTTATGCATCTACACAGTCTTAAAGATTACAAATGCTGCTGTTAATGTATTTCACATTTTTACCATATGATGAATATAGAGGCGTTTACTAATGGTTGATGAGATTATTTCTTCCCATTGAGTCCGGCTTTCAAATTTCTTCTTCTTCTTCTTTTTGTCTTTCCAGTGTTGTCCTTTCATCTAAAGCAGTGCACTCCGATGCTGCGAGGCTGCTGTCTTCACACGGAGCGGTGCGAGGGTCCCTTCAAATGTGCAGTGCTCAGGAATGGGAGTCATGCGGAATCACGGTTGGAGAACGGTTGTCTAACAGCACAGTATTAACATAGAAATTCAAACAATATTATAGAATTGAACCCTGTTCAGATGTGACAAACGTGAGAAAGGTAGTCGAAGTAACAAAGTCAAGACTGGCTGTCAAATGGTGACTTGGGATGTTTCTCAATTCAAAGCTAGATTTCAAGATGTAGCACCCCTATGATGAAGACCTCATCTGCACCAAGAACATGAAATGCTAACATCTGATTGTCAAACAAACAGAAAACATATGGAAAACTGTAATTAAACCTTGCTATATCAGGAAGAATACCGTTTCTTCTGAATCTGTACTGAAAAAATAACAAATAAAGGGATGGTGCAAATGTTTTCCTATACATTCCTACCCAAAACACAAAGCTGCATTTGCCTTTAAACTGAAATGAAAATGCATAATCGGCGGGTTACTGTTAGCAGTGTGTGTGAACAGGTGTTCTGGTGAGAAGCTGGTGGAAGGTGAGCGAGCGGTGCAAGTTCTCCCAGGCTAAATGTAAACAGCAGATTATTAACGTCTGCAGTCAAAAGCCTCCGGAGACTCGAAAGCATACATGGTCCTCCTCCACGTTAAAGGTAGTTACTACTAGGAAGTTGTGTGTGCAGACATGCATGCGTCATAAATGCAGCTCACTGCTCAGAACAGGAAGCTGACAGGCTCCGTTGTGAGCTGCTTTATTATTGGTGTCACAAGCTGCTAAATCTGAAAAAAGGATATGTCAACATTACATAACTGAATGTTGAGTTAGCTCTGCACCGATCGTCTCATCTCACTCTTGAAAAGAAAGAAAAATCCCAAATGTTTGATTATTCTTTAAGGGTCTTGATTTTTTCATCGATATAATTGCTATGGAAGGAACTATGTAAACTGGAAATATGGGGGTGCCATTGCTATATATCATGTTCAATGAACTGACTGTAACATCCGTGTTAAAACTAAGCTAATTAATGTATGTGGTTTATGTTACCCTGTTGATATGACATCAGGAACCAGTTTCTATGAAACCTCGGGGATGCCATGTTCTTTTTGGAAACCAGAGTTGGCATCCACCATCAGCTCGGGCCTGAATGGAATATTATTTTCATGGTTTGACATTTGATAAAAGAAACAGCTGTTTGACTGACCTACAAACAGCTGCAGATGAAACTCAAACTCATCTTTGCCGCTAAGCAAACACATCATCACTAATGCTGACGATGTCATTAAAGGTCTGATAACTGAGAGGTGAATATCCAACACTTGATGTCTTAATACAAATAACTTAAATCGGATCGCCTAACCTAATTATGGCCTATCATTATGTATACATCTTAACTAGATATAATCTATATCTTTTTTTCTTTTTTTTTTTAAACAAAAACATTAATCATCTGTTCACAAATTTGACCAGAAAGTCAGTTTGGCGAGAGTGCACACGACAGCTTACAGTAGCAGGAGCACATTGATTTAATATAGTGACACTTAATGTTGAGTGCACTGTGTCTGTTCAATGACGTAGCTTTCAGTGACCTTTTAGCTTTCATCTATAGATTTCACTATTATTTACAATATTACAGTCACAAAGAAAAAATTAGGCAAAGCATTGCACAAACTTTGACAGGTAGAAACCCACAATAGTGCCGTATGAAATGGAAGTGATGCCAGACCACGTTAAGTCATAGTCCAAGTATCTTCAGTATATGCTATGTAGTCCGTTGACTCCACAGCTGTGAAAAGGAGTATTATTGGCTGCACTCTATGCGTCAAAGCCTGATCACCTCTGCATGCTTTCTGCGTTTCCTGAACCTGACGAGACCCAAAACAGCTCGGCTCATGCTACACCTCATGGATTTATAGATACAACTTGCTTATAAGATACACATCAGGATGTACACTGGCCCTCCCTGTTAGATAAGAATCGTGGTTGTCAGTAGAAGCTGCGCACGTTAGAGGGCACGAAGCACAGGGTGAGGAAGTGATGGACGGTGATATCTTGGGTGCTGAGCCTGAGTGACTTGGTTTTGACGAGGTGAGCTGTTGGTGGGACGGGACAGTGTTTTCGGACACGGAGCATTCTGAGTCAGCAGTGGCAGCCCTTTTCGGCGGTCGCGGCAGCTAGTTCCTCTTCGTCGTCAGCAGGGTAGAGGACCTTGGCGGTGAGGCCGCTCTTCACCCCGTCCCAGCCGTCGCGGGTGACGATCTCCCCCATCTTCATCAGCTCGTAGATGTCCTTGGTCAGCAGCTCGAAGGCCCGGTCCACGTTGCTGTTGCACTTGGCCGACGTCTCCACGTAGCGGATGCCCAACTCGGCCGCGAGCTGCTCCGCATCGTCCCGGCTCACCTTACGGTCCTTGTTGAGGTCGCTCTTGTGGCCGATGAGGATGTAGACCATGTGGTGAGGCAGGATGTGCTCACTCACCTCCTTGTGCCACTCCTTCACATGGTCAAAGGTCTTGCGATTGGTGAGATCGAACACTAGCAGCCCCCCCACAGAGTTACGGTAGTATGATGTTGTGATGGACCTGGTGGGCAGAAAGATTGATGACATGTTAGTAACTCATGGCAAAGATGATCCTGACAAAGCATTTCTGAACATTTCAGAAGTTTTAATGAAGAAGAATGACCAGCAAAGGTTTTCTACTATCCTGAAACTGAAACTAACTAAGCTTCAGCTGTTTATAAGTATGTGAAAGTCCAAGTCAAGCCCAAAGACTTTTCAAAGCAAGTCCTCAGACAAGCCTCAAGTGATGCAAAAAAAGTCTCATGTCAACCTCGCTAGTCAAGCATCAAATCAGTTGAGGCAAGTGCAAGTCATTCTTGACAGATCACAATTCCAGTCAAGTCTCAAAGCTTCATAAGCAACTTGCCAATTAAATATTTAGGGTGTGGGACCATGCAAGGCTCATCTGCCTGTATCCTATTGATTTATATTGTTCTGGGAGGTGAATGTTGAATGTTTTTAATTGATGTCTCATGTCAGGTCTTTAAAGAGCAAAGTCTCATGTAAAAGAATGTCCAAGTTGAGTCATATTACCTCATGTTTGTGACTCTCAATACAGCTCTGATAAGACCCCACATTCTCCTTCACAATACTTACAGCAACAGTACTTACTCTAAATGACTGCCAGGTTTAAATATTTTTAATGTTTGGATGTCCACATCGTAAAGTAGAATTGTGTATATTTTCTCTACCCTGCATCCATGTACAGTGCACACTGCAGATGGCAAACAGCGGCTTCGTTATATTTTGCCCGGATGCCCCAAATCTAACTATTACCCACCCTGTCAGGTTTGCTGTGTCACTTTGTGTAAGCGGATTTAAATATATTTAGGCATATGCATCATGAAATTGGTCATTAAAAAGACAATTGCTTAAAATGAGTCAAAAATGCAGACGCTGCCTTTATGTCTTCATCCCTTCCCTTAATATTGTGGTTTAGTGGTGCAGATTACATTACCTTGCTGGTGATGAATAATGAAACAGAATTGAAATGAATCAAATTACCACAAACATTACTAAAGATAGTAAACATGAGGTCATCTGGTGCCCCTAAACATGTAGGGCGGTAGGGTCATTGCCTGCTTTGGCCTAGCCTTGCACAGACCCATTTACACACATGTTGAAATTACTGACTGATTTCACAAAAGCTTGTCATAATCAGGCCGTTAACTCAGAAGTGAAAGACTCGACTGTGGTGAAGCCTGAAGGAAAACACCCTCTGAAGCTCAAGCTTCAAAAGCGAAAGCAGATCTAAAAGCTGAGCTGCTTCTCCACACAGAGGAGTGCTTGAAAGGAAATTAACCATGACAGCAGAGGTACATGAGACAGAACATGCAACAGGGTAAAAACAAATGCAGAAAAAAGAGGGAAAACAATATTTGGAATTAGATTTGTCATCCTAGTGTTGTCCTGGAGCCTGTGGAGGCTGTGAATATATAGGGAGTCAAAGTGGGGCCTAAATATGACGAGGCTGCCCATCATCCATGAATGAATGCAATGATGCAACTCAATTTATAGGCTAGTGTTTTTACACGGGCCAGAGCATCAATACTGTAAGATCGAGGCCTATAAAGCCTAATCTTCTCCTGACCTTTTTCTCTACTGTCTGCACTCACTTCATTACATCACAATGAGAGAGGAAACGGCTTGTGTTTCATTTCAAAAGGCGTTTATATACAAAATAGCAGCCAGGCACGACATCGAAGTGAGGCCTCTCAATAATTTAGATTTCAGAATTTCAAATACAGTCGGTTGAGAATGATGATTATGTTTAAATTCATCACATTCGACATGTTTTTTAATTTTATAACAGCAACCTTTCCTTTGTTTCATACCTGAATCGTTCCTGACCAGCGGTGTCCCACAGCTGAAGCTTGATTTTCACCCCGGGCTCGATATCAAGCGAGCGGGCGTAAAAATCCACCCCGACCGTCGGATCCGCCACATCGCTGTAAATTCCATCCGTGAAGCGCTTCAGCAACGACGACTTCCCCACTGTTGAATCCCCGAGTAGAATGATCCTGAACTGATATTGCCACAAAATATCCATGGCATGACTAGAATAGGGGATACCAGCGGAGAGCGTGTGTGTGTGTGTGTGTGAGTGTGTGTGTGAAACAAAGCCCTGTGCGTGGCGTGTTTACATGAAGCTCCCGTTGTTGCTGCTGCTGCTGCTGCTGCCACTGCTGTTGGAGCAAAGAGCGACCGCAGCACTCATGTGATAGATTTACCTATGCTCTACTACACCAGATACCACTACTATAAAACCTGCTGCAGCCGTGAATGAAACAATTGTATGAAAGAGTCAGAGATAAGCTTTAGTGGGATTTAAAGTGCTGTATAACCTCTATTACACACAAGTCAGCTGCTTATTTCTCCAGTAGGAATGTCAACGTTAATTAGTAGCTTTCACAAGGAGGCTTTTACCGAGACTGTGTGAAATTCTAGCACTACTTTTTATTAAGTCGACACAGCTATGTGAGGGCAATATTTCGCAACGGTTCACAAACTCTGCACTGTGGTTATCTGGAAGCCACAAAGCGTCAGGAAGCAGGTTGCTGTCCGTGGTTCTGAAGTAGGTTTTATAGTTAAAGTAAAGCCAAAGCCTGCTGAATGAATCTACAGTATATTTATGACTTCACACGTTCCTGTCTTTCGCCATGTAAAGCTGAGCGCGGTCAATATCTCTGTTTGTGTTTGTTTTAAGCTATCTAAGTGACAATAAACCAACGTCGCTTTCTAAAACGCCTGTAGAACTACACGTCCCGTGGTGCAACTGGTCCGCGTGAGCTCTGCGGGCCAATCAGCGGGCTGCTGCTCCAGCGCCAGCGTATATAACAGCGTGAGACCCTCCTTTCCGTCTCTTCGCATTCAAGTCTTCAACGAGAAAGGGGTGAAGCTGACATAGAGCTCTGGTGAGACTTCAATTTCTCTTGTATTTTAACCCGAAACTATGTTGTACTTTTGTAAGAGTTTGTTACACTTTGCTTTATGTCTCTTAAAGACTGGAAGGTATTATTATTCAAGCCACGTTGTTGGTTAACCGCGCCAACTTAAGCTAGCGTTTGCTATTTAGTGCTACTGTAGTCACGCGGGTTTAAGTAACACTTTAAGAATAGTAATACCAATTTAACACTAGTGTAATTAACCCACATTGCGCGCTCACGTTTTGTAGTTCCGTTGCAGTTACTTTTTGGTGTGTCTTAGCTAGGCTAACGTTAGCTAAATGCTCATGAACCACGTGGCACAATCTCTGTCAAGCCTTCATTGAAAAAAATGGCTTTAGATGTCTAGTGTGTAGAAAGTTTATTTTAAACTTATTTCCTAGTACCTAATGACTCGTACAGCTCTGTAAAACATGCATTACTTACCTCACTTTTCTCTTGCAGAAGCCATCAGCAATCCGGAGTGCAGTCTATCCTCTAGGCCATGGACATCATTGTAGAGCAAATGTAAGTGTAAACTTCACACTGCTGATTTCTACACACAGGCACCTATCGAAGCCGTTTGTGCTCTCACGTAGCAGTGAACGGTCAACAGGATGCCGAGATGAACACTTTCACCGACGGTCGCTGTTCAGTTCGAAAATAACTGTTTCAGCAACATTTTGGGGAAGGACACTCAGACAAAACTTAAAGGGTTAATGATTGACCAGGCCTATAGAAGTGATGTCTTAATGTACTTTTATTTTTCTGCAGGTGTCTGGTTAATGCTGAAGCCGGATGACCAGAAGATTACATGGATCACATCACATGAAGGTAACATCGTGAACCACATCTTTTAATCCATACATTCTTGGCTGTGATTACAAACTTGCCCTCACTGACATGCTTGATTGAGACATTTATATAACTGAGCCACATTTGCTAAAATTGAACCCTTTCACCGACGGTCGCTGTTCAGTTTGAAAATAACTGTTCCAGCAACATTTTGGGGGAAGGACACTCAGACAAAACTTAATGATTGACCAGGCCTATAGAAGTGATGTCTTAATGTACTTTTATCTTGCTGCAGGTGTTTGGTTAATGCTGAAGCCGGATGACCAGAAGATTACATGGATCACATCACATGAAGGTAACTTCGTGAACCATTTTTTTTTTTTAATCCATACATTCTTGGCTGTGATTACAAACTTGCCCTCACTGACATGCTTGATTGAGACATTTATATAACTGAGCCACATTTGCTAAAATTGTTAAAGGATGTAACAAAAGAATCCTAGTAAACTAAGATATGTTTGCTCCCATTAGGTGATCCTTATGGCTGAACTAGAAGTGACTGGATGAGGACGACTTATGTCAAGGTAAATATTTTAATTGTGAGTCAGTACTACAGCATGCTATCCTAAGGACCGGAGCTTATTCGTAGCTCTAGGTTCTCCAAGTGCATGCAAGATAATGGGGTAGTCTTTGACTGCTTTGGCCTTCTCTGCCATCAGCGGTCACTCGCCTATCCTACAGTCATTTTAGTATAGCAGATCTGTTTAATGAATCTAATATAATCTCTATCTTGTAGGTATCAATCTGCCCAGGTTCTCGAGTCTGACTGTGGGGCTGTATGGGTTCTCTACATTGCTGGCTTGTGATGGTACGTAAATACAACAGTCAAATGGCTTTACAAGAAACTGATCCATGATGACCACTTAACACAATGAGGACTGTTTGGATGAAACTCGCGGATATGGGACTGAGATCAGGCCTACATTTGCATCTTCTGAGTGCTTTTGAATTATACTAAATCTTTATTTTCCTCATATTTCAGGTCTGGTGACATGTTGGAGTCCAAGTCTGGCTGAACTGATGAGGGCCGTACCCCTGCCAACATCAGTTAATTAGGAAGCATGAAAATCTTCTGCTATAGAAGTGACTATCACTTCTGAGACGTGTTCATTTTGCAATCCTAAAGTATGAAATGTATTGTGACTGTGTAATAAAAAGAAATGATGAGAAAATGATTTATTGGAATTTTTTTTATTAGTCACATTTTGAAAGAAAACTAGACATGTTTTTGCTCAAGCTGAAACAGTTTTAGCTCCATGTAGCAGTACTTATTTACAATAAGGCCACAACAGTCAAGGTGGACCAGGTTTTGGCATCAGAGGCAGTCAAGTGACTTCCTGAGGCCTCAGTGTGAATTTTCAGACAGTAGAGATGAAATGTTTAAGTTCATTCAGGACTGGAACTTCAGTTGTCTTTATTTTAGAAAAATCAGCCTTGAACAGTCAAGTCTCAACTCCAGAATTGTCTACAACACTATGGAATGGGGAAAATGGTACTTATTGAAAGTGAGACATGCAGTGAAATTGTAAAAATATCCTTCTATACCTCCCCGTCATTCATTTGAGATGGAAGGTAATTTTAACTCTATCTCAGAGTCTGGAGTGCTGCTGCCGCTGCGATCACTGTATGTGTCCCTGTGTCAAAGACAAAATGTAACACTCAGTAATGTGTTTTTACCAGCTTGCAAGACCCATTTCCCCAAAGGCACATAAAAGTTGAACCAGATGTGACTAAAAACACACTGTATACTTTATTAACATGTTATCTGATGCTGCCTGTTTACCGTGGAGACAGACGGCAGCCTTTCTGTAAGTAACTCTGGAGCTTCCCAGCAGAAGCCAGCAGCAAACCAAGATAAGGGGGTGATGGCTTAATGGGGCGAGAGGTGAACTCGGGGTGGTACTGCACTCCGACAAAATATGGATGATCTGAAAACAGAGCATGAAAAAACTTCTAGTAGAATTCTTGAGCTTTAAGACGTGAATAAAAATGTTATCCATGTGATAAAAAGTCTTACCGTCCAGCTCTATGACCTCCATTCTTTCCCCTTCAACATCTTGACCTACGAAGCGGAAGCCCTTCTCTTCAAAGTTACCCTTCAGCTCAGGATTGACCTTGACAAAGACAACATACAGTCAGACTAGAAGTACCACTTCACAGTTGTATGCCTTCATCAACCAGTCTAGTTGCACTTTATGTTGGTTTATGTCTGTCCAGACTCTAGTGAAGACTTTGAAGGAATTTAATAAAAAAATGTATGAAGTGGATTTTCCTTGTACATGTTCACAAGCTCGGCCTATAAATCTGATCCCGATAGAACAAAGAGTTGTAGTTATGACAGTAGTCGATGCTTCAGATATGGATGTTCCTGCCAAGAGGTGAAGATCTGTGTCATATGGTCACAATCTGACCTTCTGTTCCTGAGTTATGAGGTTGAGTACTGGCCAGAAAAGTCTTTTTCGCAGAACATTACGAGGTCACAGAGGTTGACCTTTGACCACCAAGATCTTATCAGTTTATCCATGAGTCTAAAATGACGTTTGTGCCAAATCTGAAGAAATTCCCCCAAAGTGTTCCTGAGAATGGGATGTATGTACAGACAACCTTTTATGCCTCTGTTGTCGGCTCAGAGGCATAAAAAAAAAAGACACCCACTCCTGTCGTGGTTTATGCTGCTGATACAGTGAGAGAACGTACCTCAAAGCGATGTCTGTGTCTTTCATCCACATACTCTGCATCTCCATAAAGCTTGCCTGGAATACAGAACAGCTGTGAGCACAGGGAGGGAGGAAGGAAGGAGGCAACAGATCCAACGACCGGTTCAAAGTGAATTCTTTTAAATGTTCTTACGCAGTACGCTGCTCTCCGTCTTGAAGATGGTCCGTCTCTTCCCGAGCCTCATGGTGCCACCCATCTGCCCGGGGTTGTGTTCTGGCATATCGATCACCTGCGCAGGGTTCAATCACACAATATCAATTTAATACACATTTTAACTCATGTACCTTAATCGTTTTGTATATGTCAGAAAGCTTACCACAGGATGCTTTGATTCCGGGTCGAATTCAGTGGAGTTGGCATCTAAGTGAGAGGGAAAAAAAGGCAAAGACATGCCATCAATTATGTTAGTATGTAATCATTAAATATTGCTACCAACCATTTGGAAGGCAGACAGACAGGTTCAGATCCAGTTCAGAGCATGAATGTGTGATTTCTCTCTTCCACCCCAGTAATAATTATAGCTGTAATTACCTGCTGTTAAACAAACATGCTTCCTCCTGTTAATTATTTTCAGAGCGACGTTCTTCTATTTGAGCTTTTACCTTCTACCGCATTTTATCAGCTAAGTGAGATATTAGTGTGAAAATGAAGTCAAATATGTTTTTAATAACTCATAGATGGACACATGCAAACACCATCAATAAGGCCTATCGGGGAACCAACAGAAACAAAACCATCCAGAGAGAAAGACCCCATAAAAGCTGTTGTAATGTCAGCTACAGGTGATCCTACTATTCTCTTTTGAGCCCTGCTTTTAGACTAGATGTGTGTACATTTTGGCTAATTGGTGCCATTAAAAGTGGTCATTAGTGGTTCCTGTTTGCAACGCAACTGTGGATGTACAGACGACTATCACTGGATTACTTTGATACTGAAGAGAACTGAATTATTTGATGATTCTCAGGCAGGTTCTGTTTTGTCTTTTTTTTCTATGACCACTCGTAGTTTATTAGAGGTTTAGGATGTCTTTGGGAAGTGTAAGCCACACTAGAATGTCCTCAGTCCATTCTGATTCAGAGGCAAGCTACTTTCTTCTGAGGTTGACAAAATACAGTTAACTCTTGGTCCACTTGTTAGCTTTTTCCCCATCTCACAGCATTGATCAGAAAGCACCAGAAACACAAGCAAGTAGACCTACAGTGAAGATATTGTCTACAATTCCCAAAGGTCAAGAATGAACTTTCCTGCTCAATTTCTTCACCTTGTCAGGGATTGTTATAAAAAGATTATCAAAAGAATATTCAGAAGCTCTAATTCAACAAAGTATCAGTATACATTTATTTACTACATGGGATAATTAATATTACCTTTCCAGCCGATTGCGTTTCTGGCAAATTCACACACAGCTAACTGCATTCCAAGACACACACCTGTAGAGACATGAACACCAATCAACTGATGCTGCCAGTCATATCAATACATAATAATAATAATATGTAAATGACATGAAGTTAAACACAGTGTGATCATGGTTGTCATGGTGCTATTTCTGTACCTAGAAAAGGTTTTTTCTGTTTTCTCGCCCAGTTGATGGCATGAATCTTTCCTTCGGTTCCTCGGACGCCGAAACCTCCAGGAACCAGGATGCCACTGAGGACAGGGGAAACACGTGTTGATCAAAGTACTGCTTTAACATCCAGATTGTATTAAAGCTCTTCTCTGTACCCATGTAGAACTCACTCAGCGCTGCAGAGCTTCTGCCAGGCCTCGTGGTATTTCACCGGCTCGTCCTGCAGAGTGCTTGGCTCCAAATCCGCCGAGTCTATATACTGATGAACAGAGAGCAAATGTTTAGATGGCAGATGGATTAGTCCAGTAAACAAGCACCAACACTAATTTTAATGAACTGATAAGAAACCAATTTCTGTGTTGGACTGGGCCCATTGGTAAAATATTGTCCCACTGTGAAACACAATCGGACTTTACACGCTTCTGTTTAAATAACGCAAAAAGGTTCTGTATGTAGAAATCTGAAATTCCTTCTCAATAGCGACACCTGCTGATGTTAAGCTTGTATGTAGTGTGTTGTGTGTTGTGAAATGTGTACTTATTACCTCCTTTGGACTACCAACAGAAAAAAAACTAAAGGGTTAAGTTATGTTCTGCTTTTGCTATGGAGTTTGTTTTCTGCTTCGTTGTTGAGGAAATTATGTTTTTGCTGTGTGTGTGTGTGTGTGTGTGTGCGTGCTCGGGAGTGGTCGCGACTAGCCATCTGATTAGCTGGAGAGCTAACATCTGCAGGGTGTTTCTAATCAGATAGCATAATTTTTGTTGTTTTGTGTCAAAAAAACAAAGATAAATAAATGCGAATAACTTTGTAATAGTTATATATGGAATTGATACCTTTAATACTTGATAAAGCAAAAATGGTTGGTGTCAATTCATAAGTTTATTCATTAAAGGGGGGCTCCCATGAGTTTGAAGTCTTAAAATGTACTCTTGCTTATTTATTTTGCTCCATATTTAATGTAATGATTAAAAATAATATAATCTAATATAAAGTGAAAGCATTGACCTCTGTGAGGTAAATAGTTTAAGTCGGTTTCACTTCTGTCTGATCACCTTGGTTGGGTGTGGTCATGTGTGAGCTGCTGTTCCTGTAGCATACTTGTGCTAGCGGATGCTACAGGCTGGAGACAGCATGAAGCAACCACTGTTCGGCAGCTAAATGGCTCTTTACATTATTTATCAATCAATAAAAAGCACTACATTATTTACAACGTTCAGCTCGACACAGCAGGGGCTCTATACGAAGGCAGGGTTGTCTCAGAGTGGTTCACCTTCAGAGAATGTTTCTTCCTGTCACTCCTCAATCTGAATGAGTGCTCTGCTGCTGCATCAACAGCAACAGAGTCAGGATGCTTCAAACTCAGTGCTGAACCCCATCTGAACCCTTTTTTGAACGGCAGAGTTAGGAGAGGGCTGCAGCTGACAAGTTTTGTAACTTCCTGACACTTTGCTTTGTTGCATTAGGTCATGTGTAGAGGTGAGAAAGTAGCTCTCGAGCTCTTTTATTCTCCATAAAACTCCTTTTGTCTCTTTGTGTCTGTACAAAACAACTGCAGCACCATAAATGAACACAGCCTGATAAATAATGAGCTCATGTCAGCTGTTTATATACATACCTTAACCTCCAATTTGTGACTAATGGCCAGAGCTGAGTGCTCCAGTGCCTTGATGACAGAAGCATAGGAGTCAGAGAACTTGGTGTACTTCCCAACCAGAGCTATAGAGCAGTGTTCTAACAGTCTGTCTGACCTGTGGAGACAGTGTGTGTGTGTTAGTGCATCATTTGAAAATAAAGCTTCACTTCCAATCACATTATTCATCGCTGTTTAACTCTGTGTTGACCTACTGACCTGTCAGACATCTCCTTCCATTTAGTCAGCATCCTCCTGGGTCTGGTCTCTATGGGCATGTTGAGTCTCTTGCTGAGGTAGCCCACCACGCCCTGGTCCTCCAGCAGTAGCGGCACTCTGTAGATGGACGACACGTCGTGGACGCAGATGACCTGCGATGAGACGGGTGAGTGAGTGCCAACTGCTCTGCTTCTACTGAGATGACACAACGAACATGGCTCTGTCTAAACGGCGTACCTGTTGGGGTTCTACGTGGCAGAACATGGAGATCTTTTCTTTGACGGAGTTCTCCAGAGCGGTGGAACAGCGGCACATGATCTGTAAGCAGAGATTAGGTTAAACTGGGTAAGAGAGGTGAATGTGACATCCTGTTTAGTGTCTGCTCTGTCAACTGTTTGTAGATTTAGTCCTGACAACAAAACACAGAGTTTTAGTTATACTTAGTCAACTTTTCACGAAGTTTTTGAATTTTAGTAAAGCTTTTTTGTCCTCAATAATATTTAGAAATGTAGTCACAGTTTGTTTCTTTAGCTCTTATGTCTTAAAATCTTTGTAATTAAGGAATGTAATGATATTGTCACACCTTTTGACAAGATTCTTACTGGTTCTGTTACTGATTTAGCTTTTTCATTGAGCTGTTGAACAGTGTTTGACCCTGTCAGTGTTTATTAACCCTCCTATTGTCCTCAGGTCAATTTTGACCTGAGAGGACAACAGGCGTTAATTCAAAAATGAGGTAAACTTTCATTTACGTGAGGCCTACTGACCACAATTTCAAAAAATATATGTAAAACTTGTAGTAATAAGTTGGAATGAAGTTGACTACAAAAGGTGTAATTTATACCTTATCTTTATAAACAGTCAAACCAGACCGGGTCAATTTTCGGTCGGGAGGACAAAAGTTTGACAGGAAGATGACAGGAGGGGTTGAAGAAAAGCAAACTAACTCGATGATGTCACAACGTATTGATTTCAGTCATTCAGTTTCAGTGATTCACACCATTATGTTCACCCTGTGTTAAGAACAGAGTGAGTAAATCAAATGAGAATCACAGTTTAATTATTTACACTGTGACTGTCGGTCTGTGAGTGATACCCTGACCTAAAATGCATAAAGTCACATTAGAGGAAACACAGGTGGACAGAAAGCTGGACTCACCAGATCAGGGGACAGACCCAGTCCTCTGAGCTCTCTGACGCTGTTCTGTGTTGGTTTGGTCTTCTGCTCTCCTGTTGCACTGGGCTGATGGAGACAACACATACTTTAAAGTGACTGAAACTACTATCTGAACATCTGCAACATCTGACATGTGATAAAAGGAGACAAAAATAGACACTAAGATCTAAATACAAGAAATAAACATGTTCCTCTGATAATCCGGCATGATTGAGAAACGGTTCATCTACATATCACATTCAGGGTGCATGGTTGCATTGTCATTAAACTTACATGTGGAAATGTTCAAATCAAGTCAGAATTTGAAGGGAACTCAAACAGACAGCACTGATGGGATTATCAATCTTTAAAATATTACATTTTCCAGACAGTTTAAACAAAGTTTGCTGCAAAAACTCTTATTTAGTCAAGTTCTTTCCTAGAACTGGACAGATCATTCAGACCGGCTGACCTAAATATCAGATGTTACATCAATATGAGAGATTAAAAAAAAAAAAAAAAAAAAAAACTCTTTCTTAATACCAATTGTTATCTATCAGGCTGTATCATCTCCTCAACATGGCATTTCTTTTGCTTCCCGATGTCCTTCATTCCAACTGCAGTCAGACTGTACAATGCTGCACTATAAATTCACTTTGGATTTGTTGACTCTCTGAATGTATAAGTGTAAAACATCCAGAGGTAGTTCACAAAAACTACCAACTAGTGTACCAGGACTTCCTGTAATCACACCACATGCCAAGTAAACAAAGCAGCAGATTCTAAGAGGGCACCTCTGTATGTTTGGAATGTTATTATATATTTAAACAAATTGTTCCTACAATGTGACAGCATTCACTGCATACTTGCTCATGCCTCAGTCCTCACACATGATCCTGTGGAGCCTGTAAGCAGTCACATGTTGGTTTACATGTTCTCACCTGCCTCGTGCTCCTTCACTGGTCAGCACAACTACTCTAAAATGTCTTTATTTCAGATTCTGTTTTATTCATTGAAATATGAAACATCTGATATGATTTTTTAAAATGTATTCCAGTGTGTATATAAGTGTGTTGCAGTCAGTCAGAACATGTTGCAACTAAAATTCCTCAAATAAGAACTCAGGGAGGCCTGGAGGCATCGCTCTCTTACCTGTGGTATCAAGCTGACATGGATGTTACAGAAGTTCTCTCTCTTCACTTTAAACTGGAACTGCCTGAAGGCCTCGATGAACGGCATGCTCTCGATGTCTCCCACGGTGCCTCCTAACTGCAAACATGACACATATACTGGATGAGGGCAGCCTTCGACACAGCAGATAATCCAGAGAGGAACAGACGGAATAAAATCGGAACCATTCTTTAAAAATCTCAGGCTCACCTCTATGACGCAAACTTGAGGTTCCACATCGTCGTCGTCAACGGGGACTCTGGCCTGTTTCACCACCCATTCCTGGATGGCATCTGTGATGTGCGGCACCACTGGAATACAAAAAGACAAGATTATCGGTTAATGGTTATATCTTTGGGGAGAAACTCGCTTCCAAACTTAAGCAGCAGATGTTTACCCTGCACGGTCTTTCCCAGGTAGTCTCCTCTCCTCTCCTTGTTGATGACAGACTGATAGATCTTGCCGGTGGTCAGGTTGTTGTCTTTGGTCAGCCGGATGTCCAGGAAGCGCTCGTAGTTCCCCAGATCCAAATCCACCTCGCCCCCGTCGTCCAGCACGAACACTTCACCTGGATCACACAGGCATGACACAATCAGTACACGTAACTGTTTAATTATAAAATGGTCAAACCATTAAATTCATCATTTCCACTAACGTACCATGCTCATAGGGAGAAAATGTGCCAGCGTCGATGTTGATGTAAGGGTCGATCTTGATGGCGGTCACGTTTAAGCCGCATGACTTCAGGAGCGTGCCCACGCTGCTGGCAATGATGCCCTTGCCAATACCGGAGATGACCCCTCCAGTTACAAGGACATACTTCATCATTGTGCTCTGGTGTCTGGAGAAAGACGACAGATTCAAATCAAACAGCAGACCACACAAAAGAAAACATCATTGTACTGTTCCTTTAAAAAAAAAAAATCAATAGAAACTAACATTTTACTTCTGGAGCTTTCAGCCTCACATCTTATGGCCTTGATCAATAGTCGTGATCTACCCCTCTTTCCCCAACACATAAACCCCAATTTAAGCAACTGGCCCATCTCCATGACAACAGAGCAAAGTCCATCTACCAGGCCACATCATGATGTGGATGTAAGCTCCGGCAATAATCTATTGAATGTGCATAGATTTGAGACTTTTTTCTCTAAATAATGATAATATTAACAAACACATCATCTTTTATTGTTTATATGAAAAATATCAAAAAACTTAAAGGGAACATAAACAACATTATATCACATTTTCTTTGGTAGAAAGGTATGTTGAATACAGAATGCACATAAAAAATGCTTTTGAGATTAATACATCTAATTCACATATTTGGCAGCAGCTACTTAATCTGGGCTATTTCTGTAAAGACAGTTTAGCCATTTGATTAACTTTAACTATGGTTAAAGTTTCATGTCCTACTTGTTATGAACGTGGTTTGTTAAGGCTAAATAAACTGAACGTTTACCGCTTAAAATCACTTGTACTGTATCTCGACGGTCACCAGATTGATCAAGTATTAGTAAAAGCGGTTTGAACATTTTACATACTTCCCGCAACTAGTCACAAAGCGTGGTACATTCAGCGCGCTTGGTTACACACACAGCGCGGCCCGAGCGGGTGGGAATTTTCCAAGTTCCGTTAAGTGAGAACTCGACAAACTAGCAAACCCGCCCGTCAGGGTTACCGCCATGCTCAAAGGAAACAGGATAAAAAAGTAGCATGGCCAGTACAGTTAGCATCAGGCTAACTGTTCGGTAGAAAACTAGTGTACGACATTAAATATCAAACTGTCCCTTTTACAGACTGCTGGGGGAGAAACAGACACATGATTGGCTGACTGAAGCAGTCATACTGCTGGGTTTAAATATAAAGGTGCTAACATGCTCTCCATTTTCAAGCTAGCGACATTACATTACAATATTACATTCAAAGTAAAAGCCACGTTAACTTTTCATTATATTTTATGTGAAACAAATATCCTGAAGTTGCAGACAGTATTATAAACTCTTTTTAAAGTTACCAGAGGACTGCTGAAACATAATAAGTTATTATGATACACTGCTACTTTCCAGCAAATTCATTTTATTTTGATTTTTTTTTTGCCGGAAGCCGTATGTGTTCATTGTTACTAGCTTATAGCTAATGTAACAGTGTTTGCTAGCTCACTAACTATCTCATAACAGCGTTACAGTTCAACTCACCAAAATAGTTCTTCCTCTTAAAACGCTTTCTCACCGACGAAACAGCTTACAGGATAGTTTTCTAAGGCCAGATAGTAAGCAGACACCTTGAGCTACTGTGTATGAACACACTCATCCATCCACACATTGACTCTACACGTGTATGCAGCACGACTCAGCTGCAGCAGCGCATCATTCACTATACTGCGCTGCCTTCATGACCTCTCCAAAAGTGGGAGCTTTGCGTTCAACCCTGACCTTTGTGTGTCACTTGAAGTATTCACATGTACAAGTTGTCAATGCGGACTTATTTTTTGGCGGGGGGTTAGTATTATTTCCATAGTGAACCCACTACAACACCATACATGTACTTTAATCTGTGCAATAAGAGTATTATTGTTCCTATTGTTTTTGTACTTATTATGTATTGGTTTTGTTTTTTTTCTTATTGTTGCTATTCTGTTCTATTTTACTGTCCACTTGCTTTATTAATGCAAATTTCCCCATTGTGGGTCTAATAAAGGAATATCTTATTAACACACACACACACACACACACACACACACACACACACAAACACACACACACACACACACACACACACACACACACACACACACACACACACACACACACACACACAAATAATAACATATAACATGACCAGTCAATGCTCTACCACAAACACAGATGTCATTCCCATGGAAAGCGATAAATCGACCTAGTACAATACAAATCTAAAAGAAGAGAGTAATTAAATAGTAGGCCCAAAAGAATACAAAAATATTACAAAAGAAAGGAAAACATAACACAATAAAGAAAAATTCAATTACCTCTGTAAGAAACCCTTATATTTTCTATTAATCAATTGAGCTTCTTTCCTATAAGAATCTGATAAATATAGAGGAAACTGTGATAGGCTGTCGATCCTGCAAGCAAGGTTTTTACAAATGCATGCAGCACATGATTTTTTTTAGTTCCATATTTGGCTAAATTTCCTTTCATTGCCACTCAGGACTGCCTACAGCTTCTCCAGAAGAAGAATCCTCAGTATTTTGTTGAAAAGTTTTGTTCGGCTTGTGTTTGACTTCCTATGTCAGTATGGTAAGATATTATCAAATATTACAATAAAGTATTATATGAGTGTAACCACAATGTGCAAGAATGGATTAATCTCTAATGGAGAGAAGGATATCAAAGTTAATAAAGGCCTCGTGTCATATTTTTAATTTTTAAATCTAGGTCAGGATCAGAAATAATGGAACATTAAATTGATCAGTTATTAAAGCTTAGTCAATAGACTGCAATGGTAATTTGAGAAAAGGTTTGGATATGATGGAGTCTAAATTAGGAGTCGTATGGGAAGTACCTAGAACACACAAACAAGGGTCATGAAATAACTGTGTAAAATCCCCGAAAATGTGAAAGAAAGGAGGGACAAGGGAACACTTAAGTCACAGTAACAAAGTAACAAAAGTTTCCCCAATAGTTTTAAATTCAGCTTTATTTAGATGTGATGTCCCCATATTCACATTAAGGACACGCCACTTTTTTATATAATCCATTTTTGGTTCTTATGACTAAGCTTTTATTCTTATTTTATTGTCTTATTTGTTTGTCTTAATATTTGGAATTTGATTGCCATCACCTTCCTGTGAATAGATTTTTTAATAGTATAAAAAATCTCATTAATAGTGAGCTTACAGTGTTTAATATGGTGAACTTAAATGACCACTGTTTATATGAATCATGATGCTGCAGGATTTATGCTACTATTATAATACTATATGTGCACCATGTGTCAAAAATAATATCAAAACAAGTATTAAAGCAAAAAAGATTATTATACAACATTTTGATGATAGCTATTTTATCATCAGTTGTTTATTCCGATGCCATGCTCGGAACCACCTACATGCAGTGAGTGGTGAAATATGTATTCAGATCCTTTTGTAGAGGTGAAAATAGCAAGACCACAGTGTAAAAAATACCGTATTACAAGGTAAAGCCCTGAATTAAATACATAAAATAGTACATACAAGAAAATACATAAATAGAGAAGCAACAAAAGCTAAGTAAAAGTACTCGTCAGAACGGTCTCTTTCAGAGTGTTATAACTATAATGCATTAACATGTAAGCAGTATTCAATGATGCAGTCAAAGATTGATTTCATCTTCTTGAATTACTAATTTTTTTCTTACTATATGTGATAATGCATCATATTTTATAAACTGGTCATATGTTTTGCATGTAAATTCTTTATATCAGTGCAGTGAAAAAATGTTTTGAAGTAAAAGTATGGTATTTGGTGTAGTGTTGTAGTATATTGTAGTATGTTAAAGGGCATATAGGCTACCTCAGTATAGTACAAGTACCTTAAAACTGTAGTACATTTAGACCTTTATTTAAGTAAAAGTCTGGAAGTATCAGCAACAAGTTGTACAAGCATTAAAAGTAAGCATTATCTTATTATGTATTCAATTCAGTTCAATGCCTTTATTGTCATTGCACAGCAGTACAATGAAATTGTGTGCCCCCTGTGGCTACTGCACATAAAAACAGCAATAGACAAACATAAAACAACATACAATGAGACACATAAAAAAACACTATGGATAAAAAAGAGGATATAAAAATAGCAGTAATAAATCTAGATGCATATATGTATATAAGTACCTCAAAATTGCACTACATTACAATACTAAAATGTACTTAGGTAAATTCCTAACATCCACTCCTTCTTTCTTTTGTCCATTTATTATTATGAGCACCTGAAGGCAGCACAAAGGAGGTGTTATGCACCTTTTTTAACAGCAGGGGGAGCTCACGTTTTACCATTGAAGGTACCTGCACACTGCAGAAAAGAAGCATTTCCCCTATGTATAAAGGCTTCTAGCCAGTTAATAAAGAGGACTAAATATTTGGTTTCACTTCACAGACTGTATTGCTGCTTTTATCGTCATTAGACCTTTTATGAGTAAACTACCTTACATCTTTCATGTCATATTTCAATGTTGAAGAGAATTGAAATAAAAGTCTTGCATAAAATGATGTGTGAAAATTAAACTTGTTCACATCTTTTATTTTCTTAAATCCAGAGAGAATAACTTGCGTGCTTGAATGAGCTTAAATGTGAGTGTCAGAGCCATTGCGTCCTTACAATAGATCTAACAATGTGTTTAGTGTGACTCCAGTGATGATGTAAGCTGCTGCTCAGAAGCAACATAGAGAGGCTGAATTGGTCCCACAGCACAAACACTTTAGTGGTCAGAGGCACAGAGATGTTTTCCTGTGGGGTTACAATACACACAGGTTACTCTTCGTCTCCCTGACAAAAAAACAACACGTTCTGCTGCTCTGCTCCATATAATAAATGGCCGCAGTCCAAAGTGGTTAGTTACAGTGTACTGTGGAAAGGTCAATGGCCCTATGATGCGGATCGCAGTGTATTATCCTCATTGTGCTCAGCCAGATATGAAAGTCTAGGCAGGGAGCACTGCGGTCTCAATTTTGTCAAACTGGGACTCGCTCAGATTAAACAACAACACGACATCCACATTACCGCTGTTTGGATCATCTGTGAAGCGGGTTCATCGGGCTCACTGTGTGGGTGAGCGCGAGCACTGCAAATTAAAATAACAAAATGATGGGAGTTAGTGACTGATGGGGCTGACTCACACGCAGATAACTGCAGAGCCGACTGATGCCTCTATGTAACACCCCAATCTCTACTTTGTGAGCCTTACCAGCCAAGCTTACTTTCTGGAACACAGAGGGGGGGTTGAGAGGGGGGCTTAATGAGAGTTTTAATTCATTTTTGACCGGAGCTGTGATTGAATTAAACTCCCACAGAAGGGCTGGATCCTCTCCTCACCACAAGCCATTTCCTCCTATTAGAGATTTAACAGAAGCAGCAGGCAGGGAGGCAGGTCAGTCTGAGATGAAACTGACTGTTCTTTATGGAAACATGCTGTATACTCTTATAGACTGTGTGTCTGCTCTGCTGCTGGTGCAATTTGTGATCTTCCAATGTTTTGACGCGGCTGCAGTATTCCCTATAAGAAATACTTCAATATTTTGGGAAATATGCTACTACCTACTGTCTTATTTATATTATGTCTCATAGTACAGAGTTGCAGCCAGGAGATGGTTTGACTAGCTTCGCATAAAGACTGCAGAGAAAACAGCAGACTGGTTATGTGCTGTGCTCAGCTTACTGATGGCTTGTCATCACAGTGAGGTTGCCAGGTTTGGTACCACCATGTCTGTACAGTACCGACTAGAACCAACACTGTAGACAAAGGCACTGGTGGATAGATAACCCTTGAATGCTCATTTATTATTGGGTTTATTATTGTACTTTAGTGGTGTTGGTAGGCTCGTTGTCCAAAGGGATGGTGGACGATATGAGTGGACAGGGACAACAAAGCGAGCTGGACAGTGCTTTTCCACACCCGGCTCTCAGTCCGCCAAACACTCCATAAACTCCCTGTCCCCTTTACTTGTCCCACCTCCCTGACTGTGGATGTAGCTACTGTAACCAAGTAATTTCCTGTGAAGGGTCAATAAAGTATCTATCTATCTATCTATCTATCTATCTATCTATCTATCTATCTATCTATCTATCTATCTATCTATCTATCTATCTATCTATCTATCTATCTATCTGGACATAGCAAGGCTAACCATTTCCTTGTTTTCACATCTTTATGCTAACCTAGACTGCATACCTATCATACAATGAGATTTACCCATCTAATTCCTCTCAAAGAAAGTGTAAAAAGTATATTTCCCATTCCTTCACAATAGTGTACCTTACACAGTGGGCCGGAGGGGTTTTGTCTAAACATAGTGTCCTTCCAAGACATCATAACTCCAATTTCATGCCCTAATTTTAGTTTAAGGATTAATTGCTGTGTGAGTTGAACAACCCCTTGGGGTTTCAGAATTAGGGAACCTCAACAGTTTCTCATGGTTTTAGTGAATATAAGCTTAATACACATGTAGTCACATTTACGATGATGGTCATGGTTGCTGTCATTTGGTGGACATTTACTGTATTAAGATATTTAATGTCAATAAATTTCCATTTTGCATCTGGTTAGGGTCTGTTTGTCATGTTGGTTGACTTCTGCTTCGACTCCCTTTGAGAGACATGGGTAGTATTAGCATCATTAGCCAGCAAGGCTAAACTCACATTTCATGAACAGTAGCCTAGTGCCCACCCTCTTTAACAAATAAAGCAAAAAGGAGAGATACTACTATAATAGTTAAAGAGTGTAACCAGTAAAGTATAAAGCTCCTACTGTCCTGTTGTTCTTCACTCGGTTCGTCACTAGCTGAGGTTGAGAGTTGGTTGCTGGTTGTTGGAAGACTGGACACTCAGCCATGATATTCAGCTACTAGATGGAAGCTACTGGACTCTGATACATTTGTATTGACACAGCTGATAACCTGTACATGTTTAATGTCTTTAAATTTGACATTTGAGTCAAACAAAACCATATAATCCATCCAAATTAAAAGCAGTATTGGTTTCAAAAATTAGGCAGCTTTTACAAAAATGGGACACTAACACAGAAAACTATGTTGAAAACCACAATATTGAAATCATTAGAGTGGATCCACATCTTTAAGAATGAGAAGGTAATACCAATGTCTTTGACCATGCCTTTGTTGCTGGAGTAAGGATTATCTTAATTTAGTTTAGCATAAAGACTGGAAGCTAGGAGAAACAGTTAGCCTAGCTAGTAGATAAAAATGCCTACCAGCACCGCTAAAGCTCACTTATTAAGATATTTGGTCTTGTTAGTTTAACCTAGACATTAACAAAAATATAAAAATGGAACGTTTCCAGGAACTTCGGGGTAATTTTACGGGGCCATGACCGTTGGCGCGTGTCTCCATAGCAAGAACCTCCCCCGTGGGAATCTGTACCTACCCCAGTCCCTGACTTGGGATAGGTACTCCGATCGGCCACGAAAACCTCCTGGGTGGGGCTTGAGGTTTACTCTGTGCTGATTGGGTATACTCAAAGCGGGACGAGGCGTCAACAGAAAGTGCCAAAATAAGCTTCATTTTTAAAACCCAGCAGAAGTACAACAGTAGTAGAAAGCGTCTACACTACCGGAAAAAAGTTCATAGCGTCCACCATGTACACAAACACACAAACCAGAGACGCAACAACCACCTCAGCTCCTTCCGTGTTTACCACCTCGTTGTCGTTTTCTTGTAGTTTTGTACGGTCAGAGTTCGGTGGGTCCTATCACGGTCCTACTCTGCTATGGAGACACACCGGCATAGAGGACTGGGCGAGAGGACGTTCCTGTAAAGGTCCCGCCTCCTAAATTTTACCAGGAACTTCCTTAGTGGAAACGGGTCTGTAGTCAGGTTTGGTGGACTGTATAGACAAACTATTGTTGACCATGTCTGGCAACACTTTTCGACAAAAAATAGCTCCAATAGCTCGGTTCATGTTCGAGCTATCAAAACAAAACACATCATGTAAACAGGAAATGTCAAGAGCTGTCATTATGCTAAGCTAGGTTAAACGCATCCTGATTCAAGGTCTGTAATTAACACACAGACATGAGATTTGTATCTATCATCAAGCTCTTGGTGAGACAGTGAAAAAGCTAATTTACTCAGAATTCTTCCTTTAAAGCAAGGCAACATAGATTTCAATATTTCATTTGCTAAAGTCAAGTTGGAACATGAAAAGCCTTAGAAATATGAGTTTATACTGGCAATCTCAGATCAACCCAATCCTGCTGTCTAATCCATCACATTGCATGTGCGTGGTACAAGCCTTATCCCAGTCATCCACCGTGAAAAATGTAGATCTGTCTTACTGAAGCTTTAGTAATAACGTGGGGGGGTTAAACACCACGCTGAGGCTGTTTAGTGCTGAGGACTGCCTTAACATGCGAGTGCGTGAGCCCACAGCAGAGTAGAGTAGAGCTGTGAGGGGGGATGGGCAGATTACTTACACCATGGTGATGATGTCTCTCTTTCTCTCTGTCTCTCTCAAGCTCATAGTCTTCTTTCCTGCTCTGCTCCTCTCTTCTTTAAAATGGAACAAGAATTTAATAAATTCACGTAAATGAATTAATTATTCACTTACACCTAGAAAACATACCAGCATTATTAGTGTAACTGTGTGGATTTGTGTTTGAGAAGGTGTAAACCAAACCTGTTTTAGGACTTAATTTGAAAAGCCTTAATTAACATAGCAATTACAATCTAGCAGTTACACGAATCTCTAAAAATGTTTTCAGGTGAAAATTAATGATATATTTAGGAAATGGTATTCCATGGTTTTTGGATCTTTAGGTGGCCTACACATACATTTGGTCATGATTAATAGGAAAACCAAATGGATTATACACATTTTAATGGAGCAGTTTTTACCCCTCTGGACTTAAAAGGTCCTTAATTAAAGTATAAGTGCAGGCTTCACCCCAAATCTGGAGTTAATTAATGGGTAACATAATGGATTATAATATATTCAAAAGCTTTAATGGCATTTCTGCATGTTTTGAGAGTTTTTAAGGGGTGACACAGTCCTCAATTTGGTCAAATAACATGAATTTAATTGTTAATTTTTCAGCTTAATTGAAAAATTGAGATAATTGAAGGAAAAAATTAAAAGCCCTGCACGAATTACCAACACACAAGTGTTGTTAGATAATATGTCAGATTGGACCTCAGATCTGGTTGATATTCGGAAGAGTTATACTGGAATTACATAAGGTCACTGGACTCCATGTTCCAATAAAAATGGTAAATCTGTATTTTAAAAATGTTGTTCTTTGTCCCGCTTCAACAGGTGTGAAAAGCTAAGAGGGCAGCCTGTGAGATGTCAATCAAGCACATTCTGTTAACGCCCACACAGTCCTGCTAACAGGTCTATTCAAGCAAAATGTGTTTTTTGGTTATTAATAGTTGTAGTAATGGCATTTAAAGGTAAAAATTGAAGGAATACAGTTTCAGTGTCTTTATTAGTGCCGTTTGTCACTCCACTTTCAAAAGCTGCTTATCCACCTACATGAATTGTATTCTCCTGGGTTTCAGTGGAGAGTTGATGCCAAATAACATCAAATTTGACATGTATGTATGTATGTATGAATCTGTCAAATTAGTGTCAAAACTACAACGCTGTGTGCAAACACCAGTACACTCACTGATTTCATTTGATGACGTCCACTTCAGTCTGAGGAGCTGGTGAGCAGCACTGTGAGGAAACAATGATTACATGACATCATTAACCACTTAATGTGCAACAGCATTTTGAGGGGTGGTGAGGAGGCTGTAAGCTCAAACCCCACCTGCATACACTGCAGTCATCAAAGCCAAATGTTGTTGCTTTTCTTTAGTCACAAACCTCCAATTTTGGTAACTGCAACAGGATTGAATTCTGTTTGATGTTTTCTGCCATATTTGATGTCTCCATGATGGTCTAACTGCTGTTTCTCAGGCTTTTACATTAACATTGATGGCCATTGTGGCTTTTAATATTCCAGAATTGCAGCCATATGAAACAACTACCAGACACATTTTTAAATAGCCATATAATAGTCTGCATTTAAATTTACACCTCACCAGGGCAGAGGAACACCTACATCATGTTTCTCCACATCTGCAGATTAATACACGCAGCAACCAAACATACAAAACTATGCTTTGGGACAGTTTTGGGAAGGTGGTGAAAAAGTAAGTTTTGAGCCCTGTAAGTTACTATAACTCTCATGCAGCCCGCTATAAGTAAAAAATAAGTAAAAAAATGTGCCTAATTTTCCTCAGTCACCATGGTCTTAAACCTTCTACTGATCAACAATATGTTATTTAACCGTGGAACTCCAGGCTGACCCGGAATCATACTAATTGTCGTCAAGCCGGTGAGCTTTTGAACTGTGCTATGCTTGACCAAACAATCAGTGAATTTCTCAATGTCTTAACAGTAGAGGCATAACGCAAGTATAGGTATAGTATAGGTCACACAACATTAGGCTATTTAATAGGCTATTCATAAATTAGTTTATTGATTTGGCAATCGACATATTCCCCTACTAAACATTTTGGCCGTTGATATTTTCATCTGCTGGACAACTACTCATGATATCGGCAAAAAGTCAACGAGGAGACACTGGACCCTTAGAGGCAATGGTTGGCTGGTATTGTTGGGTTGCTCTGTATTGGTTGCAACACCAGTGCATCAATACATTAAGTAATGTATCTGCATTCATGTTATCTGTTTAGTGGATGATAGTTTAAGAGGAGATTAACTACAATTAGTTAAAACAATGTGTACCAAAGCGGTGGACTCATAGACAAATTGACAGTTTCTAACCATGGTTTTTGCAAAGTGAATTTGGTGTAGTGCTCCTTTAATTTTTTAAGTATTTTCACAAACATAAGTATTGACAGCTCTCAGGTACATATCTATCAGTATGGGTGCTAGCCTGTATCGGTCGAACCTCGCACTTCATACCATACCCCATCTGTTGATTCTCCAGCATGTGCACTAGCTGTTGAGCCAGCCCAGCAGAGATGTTAACTGAGCATGTTTATATCACAGAAACATGAACTGACACCGCAGAGCGCCGCGCTGAAACCATCGTCTGGCTTTAAGGCTCACTCCTCCACTGTGACTTTTATCTCGTTTAATTATGCTGAAAGGATGACACTGGAGCAGGGCTTTTGTACACGCTGAGATATCGCTCTGTCGTACGGGAACATCAGCGGGCAACTGTACCCCCATGCCTCACAGACCAAATCTCGCCATCTTCCTCCATTCATTCAGTGGTTAATTACATTACTCATCTCCCCCCGGCCTCTGCAGTGTCAATGGAACAGCTGGGGTTGTTCCTGGAGCACAGATCCTAGGAAAACATAAATCAAAACTCCCCCTGCTGCCATTGATTGAGACAGAGGGAAGGGAAGGGCAAAACTCCTCTTGTCTTTTTATTTATTCTTTAAGACTGCATTCATATACATATAAATATTAGTTGGAAATGGGAGTTGTTGAGTTATGAACTAAACCTGGAGAAAAGTCCTTTTTGGTGACAGATGTTTTCCCCTTTCATTTGTACTGTCTTGACCATGAATACCTTGCAACTCCACAGCTGGTCGTCCCCTTGTTGTGCAGCTGGTGAGGGGGAGGCTCCAAAGATATCTGTTAAACCTAAAAAAACCAGCCCTCCAAACCACAGCCACAGATGATCCATTGAACGATAACATATTTAGCAATACAAGACTTTGAAGGTATAATTGGATTTAGCTGGCCATTAGTCTATATCTTGCGCCACTATTCAATATTTTGTTTTGTTTCAGCCGAGATATTCCAAAGACTGCTTAAACCATTTGCATAAGCTTTCAGTTGTTTATATGCCAGCATGGGAACCTCTGAAGACTCATTGCAGACTGATAAAGGTGGGCTGACATCTTGTTAAATGCCTTAAAAACACATTTTCAGATTCTTACTATGAGCAATGGGTTAGAACATACAATTTTTTTTTTTACCAAAGGTGGAACAGTTTTGTTTTTTTCACTAAGCCAATATATCTTATGTTCCAGACCACATACATATCGAATTTAATCAAACCAAATAAACCCAGACTGCACAATCCTGCACATTTGCTGAGTTTGGTACAGGTTTGAAATATAGTACATGATCCCACAAGTGACCCACACTCACTGTATGAAAACATAACTTTAAACATGCAAATAGCAAGACTATGTTTGCAAAAAACAACAAGGAATTGATGTATTTTAGTGCGGACTAAGAGCCTTTAGAGGATGTGGTGTCAACAGTAAAGAGTCAGAGAGAGTATACTGCTTTGAAAAATGCTGCAGGCATGTGCTGCATTTGGCTGTACAAACAGACAAGACATTCAAAAAAAGGCACTGCTGAATAACCTTTCACAGAAGGTGTCAATTATATTATTTTATTTTACTGTTATGTAAGTTAGTGAATATTAAATATCCTGAAAATGACCTGACACTGTCACGATAATGGCCACCTAGCAAAAACATGAATAATAATTAAAGCACTACGTGACCAGGGGTTAAATGTGGTATTTACTTAACATTGACCTCATTATTTGTATCATTTACTTTATAGAAAATTATCAGCTGAAATGTATTTTGTGCTCAAGAGATTATACACGCTAGATCTAGTGAACCACATTTGTGCTGTTAGCTTAATGCACTGGCTGTATTATTCACTTACATGCCAGAAGTAATTTTGAGATGGCCTTGTTTTTGTCCCCAAAGATCCTGGAATAAGGAAAGCTCGGGCCGTAGCTGTCAGACAGAAAGATTTAGAACCCAATGACTCTACAGTTCTCTGTGGCTGTCATTTCAAGGCAGGTTATTTTGATAGAACTATGTGTAATACCAACAGGTTTTACATCATTTCTAGACCATCTGAACAAAGTTAATGTACTTTCAAGTCTACATGTTATTGTGTTACTTGTGGTAAACTGTGTTAATATAAAGTGGAAACTGATTGGAATGATGAGCATACCGATTCTCTTGATAACAGGACTGACATGGCCACCAAACCTTGGTTTTAGAGAAAACTTCCCTTTCAGATTTTTCCAGTGTTGATATCTTACTTAATTTGAAGATCTCCAAAAAATCCAGGTCAGCTTGGACATCAATACAAGGCGGCACGGTAATGATCCTGTACCTGTGTCTGAATCTCCTGAACCACTGAACTTATCAGCTTGAGTAAGTATAACAAAGCAGCTCTTATCCACAACCTTTTTCCAATATACTTGTGTGTACTTGTGTTGTAGAGCACTTACCCAACAAGTGTTATATTTCATAAGATCATTATGGCTTTGACCCTGATATAGTCCAATATGAGATGTATAAGATTAGCTGAGGTTGAAGCAAGAGTAGAGGAGTTGCAGAGGATCAGGGTTGCTACTACATATTGAGAAAGAGGTTTTTTTCAATAGGTTTAAAAAAATTAAATAAAATCTTGTCCAATTGAAGTATCCCGACTACAGTGATTAAACCTGGAGCGTTTTCAGAAGACGACCCAACCTCTCTCTATCCCACCGGTTGAGGCAGATGGCTGCCCACCTAGAGCCTGGTTCTGCTAGAGGTTTCTTCCCATTTAAGGGGAGTTTTTTTCCTTGCTGCTGTTGCCAAGTGTTCATGGGGGAATGTTGGGTCTCTGTAAACTGAAGAGTACAATCTAGACCTTTTTTAACTTGGAGTATTTTATACTGTTTATTTTGGTCAAATGTCAGTGTAGACAAAGCTATTGAATACACACACAGATAACACAGAAATATTATCTCAACAAGCACCGGCTTAACTCCTGGAACTCCTTATCTGTTTATATATTTCTACAGCATATGATTCGATTCATGATCAAATTTGCTAGAAAATGCTTTTCCTTAGAAAATTCTGGAAAACTGTCTAGTCTGAGCTATATCCCGTTTCTTCCCTCTTAATCATGTTAATTTGAAAAAACACTGGGACATTTTTGGACATTTTTACTAACATCCTGCACATTTTTTTCTATTGTTTATATTGCTAAAACGGTTTGGTTCCTTGGCTCTGAACAGCTAATAATAAACACATTTATTATTAGCTGTTTGTAGTTTTGTCGTATTGTAGTGGTGTTACAAATGATACTGACAATACCTTTATATCTGTTGTAATGGTCTTCTCTCAACCATTGTGTTATCTCTCTCAACCTGTGTGTGGCCTATCAACCTATTGATATGTATGTCTGTTTATGTGTACTCAGTCACACACACACACACACAAAGACACAAATACATAAAGGACCAATTTGAGTTTTAGACCTGTATGTTAGTTTATGTGTGAAGGAGTTCTATCTTTGTGAGAACCACATACAGTTCTATTGAGATATGCATCAAGCAGCAGATACATTCAAAATCTCTCTGAAATGTTTTTTTTTAGTATATTATTCGATGTGAACAACTGACAGGCATCCATGTATGTTTGAGGCTCAGGGTGTTAGTGTTGTTTTTCTCATTATAGGTAGATGTGATACAGAAATGTATAAAATATATATATGGATGAGGTTGAGTTTGAACATTACTGTCGTAGTTGGGGAGGTAATTAAAGTAGCTCCCTGCTGAAAAGAGATGGTAACCCTAAAATAAAAACAATCATTATCAGACATGGGAAATTGTGTTGATGGATGAACTCTGTATGGTTACAGCAGATTTTGCAGCCAGTGCATGATGTGCTTGGTCTTATTCCATAGAGCTGATTAGATCTGCCCCCACAGTAACTGAATTTAATTCCAACAAGTAACTAGCATCATGTTCAATTTCTCATGTTTATAACAAACCAAATGTAATGGAAAATCTGTAAATAAATAAGTGAGTTACAGTTGATTTTGTAGTCAAGTCTACATCTCTGAGTACACAGTGTATTTGTTTACCAGCGTATCTTGATCACCCCAGTATGGTGGATATGAAGATGGATTGCTGCTGCATACAGTAATGGCCAATAAGGTATCTGCATTTCTGTATCTATGGACTGACTGCCTTTATAAAAAGTGTCTGCTCAAATAACTGGCTTACATAAATAAATAGATTCAAACAGCCCAGCATCTCCTATGTGAAACACCAAACTCAAGCAGATTGCAATCAATAATTAACTGGTGTACTAATGTATGCAAATCTTTGCTTCAATGAATCATTCATTCAACCAATATTTAGTACTAACTAGAGATCTAGACTCATTGACAGCTGGTGAGACCAATGACTTTTTGCTGGTGAGCTGTAAGTTGTAACATGTTTCATCATTTTTCTTCATATTTAAGACATTTGGCAGGGTTTACTCACTTACTTACATCATCTAACTGTCTTGTGCAATGTCTATTATTTTTTTTGTCAATCCTTTTTTTGCCATGTTATTTCACCAATAAAGTCATTTTACTGTAACTTAACATTAGTTGACTGTTACCTTCATCTGAATGGGTGTAGCAACAGGAGCGCAGTGGTCAGTTAACACACTGTTTAACACACAAATCAATTTTGTTCTCCCACCCACAGGAAGTGATGTATCAAATCTGAAGAGTGAAATGTCAGTATTAAATCATCTAGTTTTCCATCCTGACAAGCTTTTTTACGATCTGTTCCATTTGGGAAATGAATGTTAACAAACCTTTTGCAGTAAATTCCATTTGGAGCCACCACAATACAACACTGACAGATTGTAACTGACAACTGTAAAAACCAAGGAGAATGTTGTACTAATATATAGTTAACCTAATCCAACTAAATCTGTTACCCCGCCCCCCCTGAGGACAAAACACTGAAAAAACATTTGTGGTTGTTAAATTGCATGTTGTTTAGCTCCACAAAACCTATTCGACCTTGTGTTGCAGCAGCAGAAAATCAATAACAAGTTATTCCACAAGTGGGCTGGTATATGATTTCTTCTCAAAGAAGCAGATGTGTGGCTACGTTTTAACAGCTGGCCCACTGACCTTCTTGGATATGATGGCCACTACATGATTGGAGTGTGGTGCACCACAGCTGTTTCATTTTGGTGAAGAGTGTTATAGATGGCCCCATCCTAGCCAATTCTTACATCCAACTGGAATAAAGGCCTCCAGTTGTTATTGTGTGTTATTTCTGCTTCGATAAACCGTGACAATAAACTTCCACATATCTAAACGGAGCCTCGATTGAGACCGTTGTAACCTGAGAGGAAAAAGAACCCTGAAGAATGTGGGCTGGGCTGAATCACTATCACGTTATCAACTCCTGAGTGTTTTTTTTTTTGTAGCAGTGGAAGTAGCATGGTAAAAAGCAGCAATAAAGTGTCAGTGGCTGTGATGTAAGCAGTTAGCAGCAGCAGTTGTGGAAGTAGCATGGTAGCAGTAGGGGTAGTAGTCGTAGTAGTTGTAGCAACAGCAGCAGTAGTGATTGGTGTAGCAGTATTAATTAGTGGCAGTTGTAGACATGGTACAAGCAGCCTTTTAGTAGTATTAGTATAATCAGAAGCAGTAGAGGTAGCTGTGGCAATATCAATATTAGCATCTGTAGCTATAGCAGTAGTTGGGTTTTTTTTAATTTAATTTGATTTTTTTATTATTAACGTGTCATGAACCAAAAGAAGGAACAAATAATAACAAATGAAAACCAGATAACAGACATTAGAGCAATTCAACATATAAACCATCCTGATGCTTTTTCCAGACTTCAGATACATATTTATCAAACTTAAAGACATTAAAGTTAAACAACCAGTCCATTCTGTCATCATCAGAGCACCAGAACATTTCTTGGTTTTTAACAGACATTTCAGTAAATATTGGAGTTCTCAGTTCATCATACAAGGGACGGTATAAAAGAAAATGTGATTCATTTTGAACTTCATTGAGTTCACATAATTCACATACCCTTTCAACTTCAAGAATGTTTTTATCTGCCGACTTCAAGATTCAAGGGAAGGATTCCTGTTTTCAGCTGTGCCGCTAAGGACCTTTGATTTAACATAAGGTTCAGGGCCATAATTGTGCTTAATTTGGATATATGTTCATAATTTGGGCTTTAATAAAATATCATTTAACCATTTTTATCTCAAATAAAGCAAATCGTTTCTCACTAATTGAAGCTATTGAACAAGTTAAATTATTAAAATACATATACTGTAATCCAACCTCTTCAAATAAAGCAAATATTTCTTTAGCCCACGGAGAGCCGTTTAATTTACTCCAAATAAAAACCAGTAGCGGACATAGCGGCAACACTAGCAGTAGCAGTTATAGCAGCAGTAGCAGTAGCAGACAGTGTCAGATTGGGTTTTCCCCAAAAATGATACGACAAATTGTGTTGGATCACCCCCCCTTTCTGCTCTCATGAATGTGTGAACAGGTCTTATACAGAAAGGATGGACGTCTGCACGTTCCACCTTCCCTAATAGCAGATGGGGAACATTGACTCCTCCATGAATTAGCAAGTTGAAATCGTTGTCACCTGTCACCTTAAAATGCATTTTCATTCTAAGAGAAACCTTTATGATTCAGTTGTGTTGCTTTCATTATAATTAATTATTTGGCTTGTGTTTCCCTCTCTCTCTCTCTCTCTCTCTCTCTCTCTCTCTCTCTCTCTCTCTCTCTCTCTCTCTCTCTCTCTCTCTCTCTCTCTCTCTCTCTCTCTCTCTCTCTCTCTCTCTCTCTCTCTCACTCTCTCTCTGGAGTACGATGGGGAGGGGGTCCACTTCAATTTGGCATACTGTCAAGCCTTGTGTTGCAGTTTGCCAAAATAGGTAAAACCTATTATTTCTGTAGCTATTTGAGCTTTCCCTTTATTTTTTCTTTATTTTTTAGAAGAGAAATGGGTATATAGTGTTATCATCCCATTATAGGATATATTCTGTGTCTAGTATCTGCGTTCTAGTGCACTTGTGAACACACTGTGGTGAGCCACAATGGTATTACTGCTGTTTATGAATACATTTGCATTGTTTGTTCCCTACAATGTTTGGGTTTTTTATCAATTCTGATTTTTGAGCACTTATTGGGATGGAAACCATCAAACCAATCTGGCAACACTGGCAGCAGTACATAAGTAAGTAGTAGGAGTAGTAGTAGTGGCAACAGTATTAGGAGAGGCAGTGATAAAAGCAGCATTTATAATGGTAGCATGGTAAGTTTTGATAGGAATGGTTATATTAGCTGCAGTGGTAATGGTAGTAATATTAGTTGCAGTGGTGGTGGTAGTATTAGCAGTTGCAGTATTAGCAGCAGTATTAATAATAACAGTGTTATCAGAAGTCACTGAGCACATTTTAAGTTGCTCTCCCTGCAGTTTAGCCTCCAAGCTGCCTGGTCAGGCTGTTTTCCAGGGAGTAACAACTCTGTGGTCACGTGGCTGGGTGGTCAGGGAGGTCAGGGTGGTGGGGGGCAGGGAAGGGAAGGGAAGCAGAGGGGAAAATCACATGTTCCCAGGAATGTTAGGCTCTGTTGTGGGTGGGCAGTGGGAAACTCATGGCCATCAGCATGAAAACAGTGGAAGAGCTCAGTTAATCTCAAGATGAGCACAACAGGCCATATTCAGAGCTGTTTTCCGACTGAGAAGATAAGCAGTTACAAATGAATCGCTTTAAACTTAACAATGTCAATACAATGCTTCGTTAATAGTTTTTATCAAGCTTTTCAGACAAGTATGACTCAAATGAAGAAGTGGGGTGCTGCAATATGAAGTAAGTTGGATATGGGTTGTTATTCATCGGGATTTTTCGAAGGTCAAAACAAACACCAACATTTTTTGTCTCAAAACAAACATTTCTGGATGAATTCTTTATACTTAAAAGACAAAATAGGTTCTATTTGTATGATGTAGTCACAAAAACAGACTTACTAGTTCCTGCTTTCACAAGTTTAAACCTGGAAAACTCACATGCTAGAAAGCATGTTATGTTACTATGACAACAGACAATGAGGGCTGTCAAGTCACAATCTTAGCTGCTGCATGAATACATATTGAACACTATTTTTATTAGTGATTATGATGTTAACTGCTTATTTCCTCTATTTTTTATCAAACCAATTTGATTTTGATTTAAAGAACCAGTGTGTAAGATTTAGTGGCATCTAGTGGTGATGTTGCAGATTGCAGAAAACTGTACCCCCATCCTCACCCCCCCCCCTTCATAGTGTGTAGGAAAAACCTACAGTGGCTGTGAATCTCACAAAAAGCGTCAAAGGTCCTCTCTAGAGCCAGTGTTTTGTTTGTCCGTTCTGAGCTACTGTAGAAACATGGCGGTTCAACATGGCGAACTCCATAGAAGAGGACATGCTCCCTTATGTAGACAAAAGGCTCATTGTAAACTAACGAAAACACATCTGTTCTTATTTTCATTGGATTATGCACTAATTAAAACATACTTATGAATGTTATATTCCATTTCTACCAAGTCCCGTCAGTTGTAATTCTACACACTGCACCTTTAACAACATAACATAGAAGGTGGTTAATGTACATTTTGCCTTAATTAAGGTGCCAAAGGAAGTGAACCAATCTTGTGGCACCCTTGGCCTGTCTTTGAAGCACCTTGGGGTGTTTTTATGAACGTATTACATCAAAGTTACACACTGACGCTATTTCACATTAAAGCAGCTATAATTACTATTTTTTAATAATAATAATAATAGTAGTGTATCAAATGACAGTGTGTAATGTCAGAGGCGTCACTCGTAGTGGTGAACCTACAGAGAATTATCATTTACTCTGCAGCTCCCCTCGGCTTTACGGAGCTTTATAGTGAGTTTCAGCTCATTGTTTAGCTGTCTGGCTGCAACTTTACTGTTGTGGTTCACTGTCAGCGCTCTCAAAGTTGTTTTTGGCTGCAGCAGGCAGCTTACAGTTAACAGAGAAAAAAGGCTAAAAACCCCAGTGTACACTACCCACTGATTAAATCAATTAAATGGTGTGTTTGTGTGTGTGTGTTCGTGTCTGATGTTGTTCTTAAAAGCAATATAGTATATGATTATTTTTTGGCTCCCAGTGCACGGCTTGCATCAGAAAATGAAGGAGACCAGCTCATACCTCAATGAGCAGCTCCAGTGCTGAATGCATCATTCAAGATGTGTCTTTTGCCGGTCCTGCTCTCTCGTTGCTTCTTACCACTATACCAGTTTGCAGGCAGGTTCCTGGTGCACAATACTGCATGCAGGTACATGCATATTAATAATTTCTCAGCTTTCTTTATTAAAAAGCATTGTAGTTTTTGATCATACTATCCTGCTACTGAGTGAATACATTTGTTGTCTACTGAAATTGTTGCATAATTTAAAATCTAGCTATGCTTCCTGACTGCTACTGGGAAACTTAGTTAAAAGAGTACTCCATCAATTTAACATCACACTCCTGCATCATTGTTAGAGTCATGATGGATACTTTTTTTTTTTTTTTTTAAAGGATCAAAACTGATGCAGCAGAATCAAAAATACTGTCTTTCTTATTCCATGCATTCTTGATCCTTGTCAAAACCTGGTGCCCACATTACCCATAATGTCATTTGACTGTCCAGATTTGGGTGTGTTATGCTAGTGGCAGCTAATGTAGCCTGGGACGGCTAACTTCAAGTAGGTGACATCACTAGAGGCGAAAATTATCAGACAAGCTTGTTTACATATGCAATGCTACATGTAAACACTTTTTATATGTTAAATCAGTGGAGTTCCCCTTTAAATTAGTAGCTTTCCTATATGTAGCATCTTGAGATAATTATTATTTTCAAATATTTCACCTTTAGATTAATTCAGCTGGAATATTTAGAAATACTTTTGAAACCCATATGATATTATGAATAAATTCGACTTAACTTTATGATTGTCATCAGGAGAACTGTGGGATCTAAATGACAGTACCACAGACCAGAATGCATTAAGAGGGTTTCTCTACAAAATAATGTCAAAAAGTGCATATATAAAAAAAAAACAACCCAAAACTACTTCATGACCACTTCATTGCATTTATTAAAGGTGATCTCATAAGCTGAAGTTAGCCTGTAGAGCTGCAGCTCACAGAGAGGGGGAAGCAAGCCTCTGTGATCTCCATAAAGAAGTGGTCTGCTGTTGCCTCTGGCTTATTGAATTCCCTGTAGTCACCACAGGAAAGAAAATCCTAATTGACAATTTCACACCGACTCCTTCCCTCCCCAGTTATTCATTTCCTATCATTAGTTCATGATGGGTCTTAACTGTATTCCATCTCTTTATTAAAATTACTTACACATTTCCTCCTCTTCCCCCTACCACCAGTGCCCTGCTTACCGCTGCGCTTGGAGTGCCCTTGCGAGGCTAGTCTTTGAGGAGTGCACTGAATTGGTTGTATAATTGTCTGTTACATAACTGAGTGAATTAAGCAGGAGATATGTTTAAAATGAGGGCACGGATTGGTGGCAGTGAAGAATACTGTGTTCTAGCTTTTTGCCTCGCAGAGTAAAAGGGGGAGGAGAATTTGTCCATGAATGTGTGTGTGTGTGTGTGTGTGTGTGTGGGGGTATGATTTAACTTACATTTCAGGGACACAAGCCACAATTGAGACCAGTTGATTGGGGACAATTAGAGACAAAAGTCATGTCCCCAAATTGGTAAAACACACATTTTTGGGTCAGTGGTTAGGGTTAGGGTAAGTCTTCAAGAAATGGATGCACGTCTATGTAAAAACCCCAAAAGTGATTTAAGTAAAACTGTGTGTGTCTGTGTGTGTGACAATAGCAGTGAGGGGATGGAAAGGGAAAGACAGAAACAGATAAAGCTGGTGTGCAGGAGAGGGATAGATGCGTAGGCATAGAGTAACAGCATGAGTCATCACAACTTAGCTGATGGACGTGTGGCCTGAATCCAAAGAAGCCCTCCTCCTGGGAAACCTACTGTATATCTGGAATTCTTGCTTTTATTTATATCTTTTGTGTTAAGGCTCATTGCTTTTAAATGTCAGCCATGTTATTGCTTTGTGTGTTGTGTGTATTTGGTTTTGTTTTGTACTGCCTTTGCTTTGTCTGTTAAAGCACTTTGTAAACTCTGTTTTTAAAGGTGCTATATAAATAAAGCTAAATAAAGTTGTTATTACATTGCTGTTGTGTTTTTGCACCTTATTACCAAGAGCCCAGCTGTCAGTCAATGTGTGGACACAGTACTGTCATTTTTTTCCTGCAATTTTCTGTTATTGAAGTTTGACTTTCTAGCCATGCTATCTATTCCAAACAAACTATTTAAAAAAATCATACCTTCATATAAGCCAGATGTTTATAGAAAAGACCAACTATATACAACGTGTCTTACAGGATAATTTAACATCCTTAATGACACGTTTATTCAATTTCTTACTGAGTCAGTGATACCACTGCATCCCTCTCTTATGTAAACATAAAGCTATCTTGCGCAGCTGGTTAGCTTAGCATAGCGCTAATAGTGTGCACAGATAGACACTAGGTGGTGCCCTTTGCCCTCTGGACCAAGCGAGTGCCCTTTTCGTTTTTGTTTTTTTAACAGTGTACTGTATGTGGCCGACGTTGACATGATCATCTATAAATGCCCGGCGATTAAAAGCGTGTGATGAATAATAATGCCCCAATATACGCCAGTATAGTCTTTGGCCTCTAGTGGCACCTCCCTTTGCAGCCATTACTTCAACCAAACGTCTTCTGTTACCACTAACCAGTCTCTCACATCTGGTTTGGGGGATTTTTGCCCACTCCTCCTTTTAGAATTCAGCCATTTGAGAGAGGTTGGAGGGACATCTGGCATGTACTGCCCGCTTCTGGTCTTGCCACAACATTTCTATCGGATTTAGGTCCGGACTTTGACTAGGCCAGTCCAGAGTACGAATCCGCTTTCTCTTAAGCCAATCCTTTGTAGTTTTGCTTGAATGCTTTGGGTCGTTGTCCTGTTGCATAATCAATTTTCGACCCAGCTTCAACTCCCTGACTGATGGCATTAAGTTCTGATCAAGTATTTATTGATAGGCCTGAGAATTCATGTGTCCCTGGATGATATGAAGCCATCCAGACTCAGAAAAGCAAGCCCATGCCTTCACATTTCCACCCCCATGCTTCACTGCAGAGAGGAGGTTATTTTCTTGATATGCAGTGTTGACCTCCTCCAAATATGACGGTTTTGATTGTGACCAAATAATTCTATTTTGGACTCATCTGTCCAGAGAATGGACTTCCAGAAGGCCTCTGGTTTGTCCAAGTGCTCTCTAGCAACGTTCAAACGGGCAATTTTTGTTTTTTCTTGAGAGCGGAGGCTTCTTTCTAGCAACCCTCCCATGAATGCCATTTCTGTTCCATTGAGGTCTGATTGTAGACGCATGTACCTTTACTCCAGATGCTGCCAGAGAAGTCTGCAACTCTCTAGATGTGATGTGTGGGTTGGCTTATACCTGATTTATTATTCTTCTGGTGCTTGATCATTTTGATGAGCATCCACTTCTAGGCAATGTTGCAGTGATGTTAAATGTTGTCCATTTGTAAATAATTAGTCTTACTGTTGACGGATGGAGCTGGAATCTTTTAGAGAGGGTCTTGTAGCTTTCCCCACAATGATGGCCTGTCACTACCCTCTTCCTTACATCCTCAGATAGCTCTTTTCCTCTCGCCATTGTTGATCTGTGTCAGTATGCCTTGGCACTACAGTGGTTTGGTTGGTTTCCTCTCTCTTTTAAGCAGTGCTGCCCAAACCCTTTTCAAAGAATGTCTCATTTGATTGATCTGTCAAGTTAGCACCAAAATATGTGTTTCACCTGAATCTATTTCCTACTTGACTTCACCAATGCAGCTGGGGGTTCACTTACTTTTGCACATAGACTAATTCCATGTTTCATTTTTTTTGGCCACTCACACAATTCCCTCTAAACTAGTGCATGCAATTGATAAACATAAACCTGACATTACATATATAAACACAAACTGAAAAATCATGACAAAACAACAGAAAACTCTAAAATGGTCAAGGGGTTCACATACTTTCAAGCAGCACTGTATGTTGGACTATTGCTTTATGAGACATTTTACTCATTTTTAACTTAATTGAACTTTCACTTCAGGGTTGTTAATGACACTGGTTCATTCAGCCCTGAAAAAGAGCCATTTGTAATATTGGAATAATGGTATAGGTTTATTATTTAGTCGTAACTAGATCTAAACTAAATAAATGTATTTCTCCTTTTTCATTTTTATTTATTTTGCCTGCACCTTTGTTCCTCCTTCCTTTAGAAACCGTCACTGAGGTTAATGTAGCACTTACAACTTATGAAAAGTTAACTCGGTGCCTTTGATTTATTCAGTGGACAGAGTGTGTGTGGGCACTAAACAGGTGATGAAAACAAGCTCCTCACTACATTTTTAAAAAGCACCTATTGACTTGCAACACAGGAAATGCAAGCCGTAAGGACTGAATTAAATATTATTTAACATATGTAGATAACAGAATACATTTCTGGTCATGTTTGCAAAAAAAGAAAAAGAAATATGTAACATAAAATATCAGCAATGGGAGAAACAAAAACTGATGCTATAATAGGAAATATACCAAAGCAGGGCTAAAAGGAGAGTGAATGTTGGACTTACATTTGTCAGGTGGCCAAAATCATGACTCCAAACTCCAAATTGTTCACCATAATAATAAGGCAGTAACAGGTATTTAGAAAAGCATCAGCCAATGCTGCTTTAAATGCCTCTAAGTTGCATTACATTTAAAAGCCAGATCAACTAAGCCATTTTAAAATCTGTATTTTGAATGTATAAAAACCCCTTTCCAACAAAAAACTGTCAAAGAAAGGTATTCAGGTATTATAAAGTTTTAGGAACTAAACCGTTTCTTGGACTCACATCACTAATTCTTTCAATAATTGTGTTGGTTTAACAATGCTTCCAAGCACTATGACATAGGAAGCAAAATGTTTCTTTAGAGATAAGAGAAGAATTGAACAATTGGTCTATAATCAAAACAATTACAAATAGGATGTAGTGACCTGGGTACGTAGCCTTTCAAAGAATCTTTTTTCTTTTGGTCCTAATGTATACCTGAATCTAGACTTCTTTTGTTCTGGTAGTATAAAATGGTAGGAAATTAACCATTGACTCCTTTCAATCATGGCTCCCAATGGTGTGACCCTACTTCCAGTATGATTGTTTTCTTTGTTGACTACAAAGGGAATTACATGCCATTCTTTACAACTGTTAAATACTAACAACTCACTTACGACTGAAAAGAATTGAGATTCTAACAGACAAAATATAATACAAACAAATATATTCAGTCATTCTTCAATTACGCCAGGAAATTATTAGCGCAGGTTTTTTGTACCCTTTGTCTCTGTTTCCCTTATATTCCCAATTATAGCCTATTATTATAAGGACTAAGTTCTATGAAGAGATAGAAAATAATTTTTATGCACACCTTGTCTCCATTTGTTCCTCTGACCATGTGTCTACGCGCTAGTGTGTAGAGGGTCCACACATTTATCCACAGCACTTCAGATAGTGTCCTCTGTTTGCTCCTTGAGCAATCGGGTGCTTGGAACTATGTGTTTTGCTAAGGCCTGAGTGTGCTACTGCTGGTTTTGTAATGACACTGATAAGAACAAGCTGCAACTGCCAAATTTCCAAGAGCAGAATTCCAGATCTTGAAAAAAAAATGATTTCCTGTTGTTTTTCCTTTTGTTTACTCTGAATTTGATATTACTGGCCATTACTAAGATCACAATCTGCCAGCACATTTATTTATTTAATGTTTATTTGTGTAGAGAAAAATGTATAGCATGAACATATATGCCACATAACACAGCATTTATAGCCTAAGTCAGTTTGCAATGCCCATCCCTTGATGTTTTTTTAAAGACATAAAACAGTAAAATCCATATGAAACTGCACAAGACTCAATACATATGCAGGCATTCAAATATGAAACTACACAACCAAGTACATACAAAACAGCACAAAACACAAATAACTCAAAGATAAAAATACCATAGAAGTTTCATGAAACAACAAGCACCAGGTCACTCATGACTACATGACTGATCCCTCTTTAAAAGCTGCTAGAGTCTAAATTCAAAATGTCCCCAGTTATGATACATTTAGAGTTCTCTGGGTAAAGAGTTCCACATGTTGATCCCCCAAGCAGAAAAAGCCATCTGTCCAAGTGAGGTTTTACTTAAGGGCACCTTACAATTCCCGGTAGACATGCCTTGTGTTACTGAGCCAGAAGCACTGAAAAGTACCACCAGGTCACTGAGAAGGTTTGCCTGATTATTTAGACATTTATAGATTTATTTAAGGTTAGCAAACTTAATGAAATGATCAAAAGTTAACACATTTAATTTTTTAAGAACATGGCAGTGATATTATTGGTTTCCTGCCCAGAATTGTAATTGCTTGATTATAAAGGATCATGATAGGCTTGGTTGTTGTAGATCAGAGGTGTCCAAACTATTCCATAAAGGGTTCATGTGGCTGCAGGTTTTCATTCCAACCAAGCATGATCTCACTCTTCAGACAGTTGATTTGTTGAATCATGTGTTGGTGGGAGCAAAAACCTGCAGGCACACTGTCCTTTATGGAATAGTTTGGACATGCCTGTTGAAGATGCTACTTGAGACCAAGCAGTAACACAGTAACTTAAATCTGAGAAGATCATGGAGTGCATAAAACTATTCGCAGCATGATATGGTGAACATATGTGTTAAGTTTGCTTTTGCAACCTTGCTCAACCTTCTTAAATTTTAGGAGGTAATCGAACTGGGCTGAGATACTTTTACTTCTGGAACCTGTTCAATACATTGTTCATTAATCTTTAGAAATAACGTATGTCTTTCTGATGAGTACTAAGCCGTAGAAGAAAACCAAACGGCCACAATCCATCATTGTGAGACATGAGTTTTCAAACCATGCTGCGAATGTTGTGATAACTGGGTAGAAACTGACAAAGCACTTTTACATATATGACCACATACATCTGGAAACCTGCTCCAAGACATGATCCTGGAAAGTCATTTATATATAGACTCAAGAGATGTGGGCCAAGTACAGAACCCTGCGGGATTCCTGTTTTACTCTTTAAAAATGATGATCTGTCATTATTAGTAATGACACACTGTTCACAGATAGACAGGTAGGATTTGAACCATTGTAGAGTTGTATCAGCAAAATGTAATATAGAAAGTTTATACAAGAGAATATCAAGGTTCGATGTGTCAAAAGCCTTTTTAAAATGGAGAAAAATTGCCCCAACTACTTCACCTTTATCAAATGAGGATTTAAACTGCTCTATACAAAAGCAATTTGCTGCCTGTGTGGAATAATTAGGACGGAAACCAAACTGTAATGGGTGTAGATAATTGTTGGAGTCCAGGTGCTTCATTAACTGCTGTGCTACAATTTCTTCCAAAACCTTTGAAAACACAGGTAGGATACTAATTGGCCAACAGCTATATGCCTGATCAACTGCTCCTGATTAAATAATTGGTATCGCTCTTCCTTGCTTCCATCCACTGAGGAAATTCACACTGGCAATAAGAGATTGATGAGGTGAGTAGGAGGTAATACGTGCTGTTTTTAAAATGCATTTGAAAAAGATCTTTTGAGTGACTAGTGGCAAGTTTATCAATTACCGCAAGGACTTCTGCCTGATGTGTTTGTTGTAGTGTTTACATAGGAAAGCATTCATTTTTAGCCAAGGCCATATCCCTTTGTTTTATGTTTTCGAAAACGACTAATTTACCCACAGCGAGGATATTTTCCTGTCTGAATTATGCTTTTTTAGAAACTTGCCAACAATCCCTTCAATCATATTTATTAATTCATCACAACAAGTATGTGTATCATTTTTATCCAGAGCTTTGTTCTAGTTTATTTTATTTAATTAACTCTCCAGAATTGGCAAACCCCAAGTTGTATGTCTTAATTATCTGTTATTCTCTGTTAGAAAAAAAATTCAATCAATTTGTGACATATTTTTTGTAATTCTATTACAAAAATCTAATTACAACATCTAATTAGCAACTTTAACAGTTCAAAAATCAAACTTTATCATTGCCATTTTTCTGTAACTCGTATCCAACCAATTAATGTTAAAATCACCAACAAACTAATACTAACTACTAATGGGAAATAAAGTAATTTTTCTAAATGATCAAAAAGGTCTGTTAGAAAAGGATCCACAATCCCAAAAAGATTAAAATTGTCAATTAAAACTAAGTTGTGTGAGAAGCATTCTCACTGTAGCTACGTAAAGAGACTGAGCAGCTTGCTAAAACATCTTGACGGACAAAGGGATTGGCCTGGAGATAAAAATGACTGTAAAAATAAAAAAATCTTCAGTACTTCAGACCGCTGATCGGTGGTTTCATCGGTACCAATGTGCATAACGATATTTCTGGCATGAGGATGTTTACTTAGAAGAGACGGAATCTGTAAAACCATGTCCAAAATCTTGGCACTGGTACAATACATTGTGGCCACTTTTGAGGCTGAAATTCTGTTTTTCTCTAAAACAACCAAAGGCAACGTTGGTGCACAAGAAAACTCAAAAGAGCATCTATCTAACCGCATCGATATATAGCAGAAAAGAAAAGAAGCTGCATCACAACATTGGACGTTTCCCGTCTCACATCTCTCCCCCTCACTAATGAGACCATTGGCAATTACACATTGAATCAGGCTTCTATGGCAACACAGCATGAGCACATCATTAAGGGGGGTAAAAATGCACATAGCATCCACTCTGAATGCCGTTTTACACTTGTTTAAAAAATAATCCTTTGATATTGAATATTGAAACAGAAATATGTTACAGTATTTTCATGTGAGATATCATATCTAAACTAATGAAATGAATCTGGCACATGTACAGAATACTGAATCATGTTTATGTACAATATTAGTGATAGCAGAGAATATATTTATGAAGTGTGCAAGTTATTCCCGCTCTGGTGTTTCGAACCATAACCAATCAAGTTGAAGTGTATTACCAGAAGCCTCTGAACTGGAGTAGGGTCGCCTCTAATTTGCATCCAGGAAAACCAAGACGGGTTGTATTCAGATATTCAGATATGTAATCTGAATGTGATTACCACGGGAGACATATATGTGGTTAGGTGTAAGAGAAATTGTCAAACACTTGAAATGACAAGTGTATATGGAGACAAAAGGGTTCAGAATGCCCTCAAAGAACCAGTTTGTACACAGTGTCGTTCAAGCATTGGCCACGCTCAAAGATAGGAAGGTAGGTAAAAAGCCTCCTACAGTCATGGGGAGAATTGAGACAGAATGAATGGGATGAAAGGGTATAATGGTGCGTTCATGATGTTGCACCAGGTTGCACACACAAAAAGTGTATGCAAGGAGTGAAAACAAAAAATTTCTCCAGCAACTCTCCAGGCATAGCTGAGGAGTGAAGAATGTCCATTTTGGTGACCTCAGGATTGCATGTCTTCTTTTTGCTAATGATGTAGTAGTTGGTACCCTCCAATTTGACGGACCAAGACTGGTTCTTCCAGAAAATGATGGATTGACCCCTTCAGGTAAGGAAGGTGAGTTGAGGAATCTTGAGGTCTTGTTCATGAGTGAGGTTAAGATGGACTGTGAGAATGATAAGCAGATCGAAGCAGTGGTGGCAGTTTTGTGGAGGTTGTATTGAGCTGTTGAAGAAAAAAGTTCTTGATTTAATGGTCGTTCCAACCATCATCTATAATCATAGAATGAGATGCAGATACAATCAAATGAAAAGCTTGGCTTGGATTGAGGAACTTGGACATCTAGAAGGAACTTGGAGTAAAACCAGTGTTCTTTCATTGGGGACCCACCAGGAGGAGGTGTTTGAAGTAGCCTGGAAGATGTCTCGACCCCTACTACTACTGCTGCTTAGCTGATAGACAACATAATGCATTAGCAGCAAAAAATGGACGAATGGATGGACAGAAATATACATTGTGCTGAATTTCCCATGTGGCCCATTATAGTACAGATTATTTCAAACTCCTCTTAATGGTTCTTACCTAACCTTTATCTATTTGTGTTGACTTTTACTTGGCCATTATACATTACTTACTGAAAATGCTACAGGGATTACTTAAGCTCTATTGATTAATACACATGAGGAGACAGTGGAAGGTCATATTAAGATAAATATGATTGAAATCTAACCTGTGCGTATCTGACACAAAACTCAAGGCAAGTGTTTTGTTGTTACTAATACGGTATGTAACATTGGACATAGTGGAATACTGTGAGAAGGAAAACAAATATTTATTTCTATGAAAATGTCCAAAATGATTACTGTGGCATCCCGCTGCGGAGCATTTCACATTTGATTGATTTTTGGCCAAAAAAATGACTTGAGCAGCACATTAAAAAAAAACATGTCAGAAGTCATAAAATGATGTGAGGATTTTAGTTGCATTATACTGACGTGGGATTAGTCAGGGGAGAGTTGGGCTGTTTCATCCTGATCCTACACTGATTGCAAGACCGTAAGGGAAAAATCGGTAAGTGGCTCTCCACAGCCTAATCAAGACCAAACTATGGGTTTTTGTCATACAACTTGGCTCGGTAGAGAGTTACAGCCTAATGAATAAAGGAATTATTTCAGCCTATTGAAATCTGTTGATTGCGCCAAAAACACCTCACAGCACAATTAAGTCTTGTGTGGATGTGTTTTGTGGCTCTGACATATCACCAGATGTATGAGTGTGCTGTTCACTCATCTGTGCTACTTTTATCTGCCAGTTTGGGAAATAATGACGTTGGTGATGCTGCTGCTGAGACTTGTTGTGAATTAGCCCAGTGACCTCAGTAGATCATAATCACATGGTGGCCATTTTCTTCTGACGCCATGCTCAGGGTGGGAAGCTGTCAAGTATGGCTGTCTGAGAATGACGAGATGGTTGCTTGAAATTCATTTTTTTTATATGGAAAATTGAACTGATAAGTGTTCCACAGACCCCTATTTGTAGTTTACATCTGTGTGGGACCACCAAAGTTGTAGTTTTCTCAGGCTGGTGAGGAGCTCCTCTGTCCTGACAGCTGCCAATGCAACACCTGAAACACTGTTAGCTTAGCCTGTTAGCAATTGCTACTGCCAGTGTTACAAAAATACATAAGAACCGCTGATAATGAGATGACCACAGAATACAGAATATCAAAGCATTTGGGGAGATTTTCTCACACTCACTGTTTTTGAGTGCTAAACAGTTCCTATCTTATCTCATATCTCTGCTGTCATGGTTGTTAAACTGTCACATTCACACCACTATGAAGTGTCAGTCAGTCAGTCAGTAAAACCGTCAGCTTGTATCATGTTTCATGTGAGCAGCCTTCTCTCAGGCAAGGACAGCAATATTAAAATACAAATATTTTTCAATGAAGTTCTGCACACAATAAGCTAGTGCACCATGCCAACCCAAAGCAGTTTAATTACAGTAGGTTTAAAAGGATACAGGTGGGTCCAGATTGAAGCCTTACTGCTGTCATTTCCTTTTGTTTCTGCCAACTATTTCTTTAATTAGGACAGCCATTATGAGTCTAAAGAATGAGAAGTTACCAAGAGACAGCCAATGTTCCTCCATCCCCGTAGGCCCCTCTGATGCCAGAATGCCAGGAAGCAGTGATGCACTTGCTCTGCTGTCATATTACTGTTTCATTGATTCATGAACCCATACAGCATTAGTTATTATTTAACATTTGCACAAGCTAATGGATTGATTTTTCATCTGACAACTTTAGCAGCACTAACATTGACAGTAATGGAAATTTCAAACTTCACATTTGATATATTAACATTATGTGTTTCATGTGCAGGGTGCACTGCTTGGTGGATGTAGGATTCAATCAAGTTGCTGTATCCTTAAATCTTTTTGGGAATCCTGGCATATTCATCTGCCCATTCATCGATTTGGTCAAAGCAAAGTGATGGTAAGTTTTTGGACCATCTCACCATTCTTCCTAAGGCTTTACTTTACAGTTTCAAGGCTGCTTACCCATTTTCAGAGGTAAATGGCCACTGTGTGAATATAGTGAATGGAGGCAGCCGAGAGTCAGGAATGCAGAGAATGTTTCATTTCCACAGCAGAACTGGAGACAAACAGCCTGAGGAAGACTAGGTGTACATTCATTTACTGAATTAAGGACATCATTGTATGTGGTTAGCCAGAGGTGAATACATATTAAATAAGTACCTTTTTATTTATGTAAAGACAAACATTACAGAAAACTTGGTAGCTTGTGAAAACTATGATTGGCTTGTGGAATTTAAAATCCAAAAGCCTTAGTCTCAGTTAATTCTTCATGTACCCTTCATCTTTCATCTTAACTCTTGTTATTTTTTATGGTATATGTTTTGGACACTACAGCACTTTGAGGTTCACCGTGAATGAAAAGTGCAGTACACAGCACTAAGCATCCTTTTCTTTGCAACTCAGCAACTTCATAATATGGTCCCTTGTGATTGGTTTCTGGCATTTAGACTGAATAAAATCTGTATTGCGAACGTGGTATAGTCTGTGTAGTCGCGTGTAGATTCATCTCAGCATTGAAAATAATCAGGAATGTGTCCTAAAAGGACCTTGCTGCCACCTCAATGAAAAGCCCAACTCTCTCATAAAGAAGTTAAGTGAAGTAAAGTTAAAAAATAAGTTGCATCATAGAGGATGAACCATAGTCTAACCAAACAGTTTTGATTAGAATCATGACAACATATATATGTACTGAATGGTTCATTTTACAATGTGAACATTAACTTCTGTGGTTCTCTGTTCTCTGGCTGTCAATCTATATAATGGTCGCATTTATTCTAAATTGGCTCAAATATCATTGTGTACTCTCAACGCTCACACATGCAAGGCTCTGCGGCTTGATAAGTCTCGAATAACTGTAGGTGTTCTGAAATGTCAGCTTGTAGAATTATGCTGCAAAACTGTCAAAGGGCTCCTGCCTGTTATTCTTTTCTCTGCCTACAGCTCAATTTTTGTTTTTAGAATTTCTGCACTCCTATTTCTTACTGGTATATCAGCTGGGCACTCTTTGAGGGAAGGTCGAGTAAAACCTGTTATTGTTCTGTTTTTCTGTAATGTTTCGGCCAGTGCTAACAAGGCAAGTCCAATTCCATGTAAGTCAGAGATAAAACAATACATTGATTGGATTAGTCGATCACCCAAAGCAATGGCCAAATATTTTGACAATATAGTGTATAAGTGTAATGCCATATATGTCATAATGTTTTGAAGTCTTGGGAAATGCATACAAATCCAATATAGATCCTATAATTAAACTCTAGAAAAGGGCTATTAGAATAATAAATAAAACTGGTTACTATGGATCTACTAACCCATTAATCATAGGGTCACATACATACACATTTATATTTCTAGATATTGTGTATATAAAGACATTGGAAATACTTTTTCCAGTTAGGAATAATAGCCTTCCCATTTGTATTCAATTTTTTTTTTTTTTTAATCAAGAGAAAGAAATTATAATTTAAGAGGGCTATGTGTCTTTGTAACATGTAAAGTGAGAACCAAATGTAAAATATAGATGTATTTTAGCAGTCAAACTATGGAGTGGTCTCAGTGATGAGTTGAAATTGTATAATTCTCTGTTGAGTTTTAAAAAAGTCTTAAAATGTAAAATAATTAAGGATTATGATGTACAATAATACAAGTAATACAAGTAATTTGCAAGCAAAGATACCAACAACTTCTCAAATGTCAAAATTTGGGAATCTCTTATTATCCTGGTGCAAGAAGAGAAATGGAGGGAATGGTTTTGGATATTTATACCATTTGACATGATGGAGCAGATCCAACAGATCCTCTGAGGATGCTTAGAGATGTGGTAAATGGGTACGCAGTTCAGCTTGGTGTGATCTCCAGTCTAAACTTGAGCTATCGAAAGGATCTGAAATACACATTTGAATTTCTTCAAAAAGTGTAACGTAGTCGGATTGCAACAGGTTTTCCACAAAAGTCCTAGAAAGCAGATACATGAATAATCTAACCTGCAATCGATAAGACTGGTTTAGGTTCAATGAACAACTGTTGACTGAGTATCTCGTCTCTCAGACTCGTTGGACCAAAAAAGCGATTTCAAAAGTTGTGAAATTATTTCGCAGTTTCTCCGTTTTGAACATTTTCGAATGTTAAGTCACAGCAAACTTAACACTTTCCGTTTCTGGGCTGTTTTCTAGACCAAAGAAGATGTCTGAACATGATGGATTTTTATATTTGTCATCTCTCAACCAAAACTGCCAAATACTCGCTGTTTGTAATTTATTACTGCTTGTTGTTGCTGCTTGTTTTCATATTACTGAAAACTGAGCTTTTTTGGACTGCTGGTAAAAAAGATACCAGAGAACAACCGTGTTTCTCATTAGTTAACATTTGCTGATATTTCTGTGACAGGCAAACTGAGAGTTTTTACATTTTGGACTGCTGGCTAAAAACTCTAAAATGGCATATAGTCAAACCCTGGTTTCTGTATTTCAAATCATGGAATCTTGATTTCTGCTTGGGCCCCTTTTGAGTCTAGCAATAATGAACATAACCTTGTGGGGACAAAGACAAATTGAGCCTTTTCAAAATGCTATTTATGTACATATTTAATCACTGAGTAGTTACCAGGGAACAAATGAGGAATGAATGAGGAACTAACTGCTAGTAAACCACTGAGTACCCAATCATTCACAGATTAGAAAATATTAAAATGATAAAAAGCCTTTCATCAAATGCACAAGGACTACCACTGAAAATCTCAATCAGCGTCAAGAGGTTGAGCTATTTAAAAGAAACTGATTCAATTCAAATGAAAACTGGAAAACAGCTACTGTATGTGTTGTACCATTGTACTGTTATTATTTCCATGAAGATTACAAGGCAGTACAAACCATGTGGTGTCATCTCATATAGCACAAGACAGGCTACAGTGTTTATTTAGTTCCATAAATGTTTCATGCACAGAGCTGTGAGATGAGCACACAGAACAGTTACTGTGTACACAGAGCTGTGCGCAGAAATACATCAGTATTTCTGTTTCACATGTTAAAAGAGAGTCTAATGAACACAGAGCTGTTACATGGATGAACAACATCTCCTCTCATTCTAACAAATGTGTCGAATCAATTTCCTTCCTCCTTCAAACATTTGGAAAGCTAATTTCCTTGCCTTTATTTTCTGGGCTGCATGGTATACATCCGTTATTGCTTGCTAGCTGTCATCTTCACTGGCCTTTGTGGCACATGACATTGATGTAGTAGATCAGTGAAATAGTACAAAACAAAACAATCAGCTGGAATGTGTATCATGTCAAACACTTCAAACTAAATGTGCACGCATTTATTAAAAAAAATATTGCTCTATTGCACTCCTAGTGGTCAAAAACTCCACAGTCAAAGTCAAGATGAAATAAATAATAACTTTTGAACCCTTTTAGATCACATCCCTGGTCATAGTATACCAATTTAACAATATATTATATTATATATATTCTTATATCATGACTGATGTGCTTACATAGGCTTGATCCATCCAGTTTCAACCACCAACATCATGACATCAACCCATCAATCAATCTTCTTCTTTGGTTTGCGGCACAGAGCCATGATTAATTGTGATATCACCACTTTTCAACATTCAAATCAAATTCCTTCCAATATTATGTCCTGCTGTTTCATCTCGACTTGACTCGAGAGTCAAACTTATTATATATATTTTTTTTTACAATATAAATTGATCATAATAGCTAAATCCATTATGACAAGTAGTGTCCAAACCAGCTGCTAAAACAATGGATTTGGTAAATTTGTTGCTCTGAACTTGCAACGAATATCTTCAAATGAGACCTGCAATGTTTTATATAGCCCTTAGATCAGTCTCTAGATCAGATTTGTTCCAACCAAAGAGCACACATAATTCAACCAATCAGCTGTCTGAAGACTGACATCAGTTGATTAAATGAGTCAAGCCTGGTGTGCTCCTGCTTGGTTGGAACCAACACTTGCAGCTACATGAACCTTTATGGAATAGTTTGGACATGCCTGCCCTAGATGAACAGCTACTCCAATGGTCTTATAGCCTAGCAAAGATTGCTCACCTTGGCTCACTATATACTTACCAAGCTAGCTATCATTTAGCATATGCTTTAAATTACACTGTATATCATATCATACAATGCAGGATTAAAACATCTACTGAAGAATTTGGGTATGATCATTTGATTTGCCCTATCACCAAACAGAAAGCTGATAACTGGATGATTCTGTAAAGCACACCAGTGACAGTGGTTACAGTCATATGTTTGTATTTTAGATGTATTTTTTTTGTACAAGATTAAGTCATTTTTAATTACAAATGCTAGAGGTTAGGCACAGATTGTGGTGAAGTCTAAAAAAAGAAAACCTTAACTCATGGTCTTTAAGGGGATGCAGTCCCCACCTCGAAGGTTGGATGCGATCCATCACCCGCAACACCCTCTACACCCGGCTTGTCACATGAAGGACACACTCTTTCTTGCATTGACAATGAATGTCTGTGTTGGATGTAAATAGCTGCAGAATGTTCCAGTATGACGTTAATTTCTAGGAATACGGGGCCGTTTGAAAGTACAAAAGCAGAAAAAAAGCCTTCTTATCAATCGGTTTAGCCACTGATTGTACAGTGGTGATGAATGCCAGGGTAAATGATTGAAGTCTCTCCTCATGCCTCTCTGGAACTGGATACTTCTATCTGAGATAGTCACCAAACTTGGCAACACAGATGCCTAGCGTAGTAAACATCAGGGTTGGGAAATGATTTGACTCATCATTGACATTCCTTGGCGGGTTTCTGACTCTACTTGTGTGGCAAATCACAATCATATGCAGTTTGAAGCCACAGTGACAGTGTAACAGTGCGTCAGTGTGGCGTAACATTCTGTTTGTTACACTGATTGTATGTCCTACTTTAAAGATACATGTCTCTGATAAATAACCACTAAGCTAATTGATTAAATGGACTATTAGATTCCAACTTCACTGCTGTTTAAAGTGACTGAAAAATGCTGATATGATGATAACAAGCTTAGTGATTGCATAAAAACAGTTGTGAAATATATTCATGTGGGAAATTGTTGGAGAGAACCGGCTGTGGTTGTACAATATCCGAAATGTTAGTACCACAGGACGATATTAATCTGCTGTATTGGCAGACAAATACATCAGCTGAACCCGTCTATGTTCTGAGTCCACCTTGTTTGTGTTCTAAAAACAGTAACAAGTTGTTTTTCACCCCCCAACATGACCCAGGGGAACAAAATGTCTCATACTAACAAGAAACACACACTCAGATAAGGCTCTGGGTCTGTGTGAAAAAAACACTCATTACCGCAGTCTATTACTCCCTTCAGCTCCAAAACAAATTCTTGTAAATCTTGTGTCATCAAAACAGTGAAATGGAAAACAAGTACACAGCAGGCACTCGCCAGACCAGAGTCACACTCGCACAGCCCTGCCAGGGGAAATCCTCGTCGTTTAGCCTCTTAAAATATTACGCCATTCTTTAATTAAAGAGTCATTTATCCTTGCTCTACTTCTTCTGTCTTTTTTTTTTAAACCTCAAACCAATTTTATTTTGAATATACATCATTTCTAGTCTCTTCATGCCTTCTTTTAAACAAGTTCTAAAATCCTGACTATATACTGTAGAGTGTTCAGTGTTTTAACTGATGGTTTCAGCCATTTGGGGGCTGCAGAACCAGCCAGAAGCACAACATTGACATATTATCACCTTACATATTGGAAACACATGAGCATTTATTTGGATTCATCCTTATTTTAGCTCAGTTTGGTCTCAACCAACTCCAACTAAATGCTCCACTGTGTTCACCAGCTGGTCATTAACTTTGTCTATCTGTCATTTGGTGCTGGTCAAATAATGTTTATCAAACCTTTTTGCTGAAAACACCTGCCTAGTGTGTGTGAGTTTGTGACCAAAAAAACTAAAACAATGGGCTAAAAGAGGCTAAAAGCTTCATAGAGGTAAAGAGAACAGCAGAGTTGTTGATAATTAGTGAAGCTTTACATGAATTTATGAAGCTCTGCTTTGCTAGAGAGATATCTATAATAACTTGCAATTTTCTCAATGGGAGTGCCATTAGTTTTGCAGGTAGGTGGTCATAAAAATGGGTCATTTGAAATTTTGACACAACAAAGAGGTAAAGTCAGGGGATCATCAAAGTCATTGAGTTACATTGTCAAGAAACCATGAATTTCTGTACAAAGATGAGATAAGGTAAAGATACTTTACATGTACACTGTTCAGTCACATGTCACATGTACAGTTGTACAGTGAGATTTAGTCTCTGCAATTAACCCATCCTAAGTAATATGAGCAGTGGGCAGCCACTATGCAACGCCCGGGGATCAACTCCTCCACAATTGGAGGAAACCCATGCAAGCACACGGAGAACATGCAAACTACACAAAGAAAGGCCCTACCCCGGCCCCGGTATCAAACCCAATCAATCAATCAATCAATCAATCAATCAATCAATCAATCAATCAATCAATCAATCAATCAATCAATCAATCAATCAATCAAACTTTATTTATATAGCACCTTTAATACAGGCTAGTGTAGTTCAAGTGCTTTACAATTAGATAATTGACCCAACACATTCTTGCTATGATACAACGGTGCTAACCAGCCCATTTTTCATTGTATATGTGGAAACTTCAACCTGCTGGTGGCGCAAGATGAAAGGTCAGGGGAAATTCAACAGCAACTTGGTTTTTCGGAATCCAATGTTACCGAAGGTAATCCACAGACCCCACTGTGAAGGGTTTTCACTGGAACTACTTCCTGCTGAAGTAGACATTGATTCTGGACATACCTATTACTGTTGACTTTTTTTGAACACCACCTCCAGAGTGTAACTATAAGATGGAGTCAGCATCTCAGAGACAGATATCTCATAAGTATACCATGAGAGTTCAGTGAGGAAATGCTTTTTACAATTTGAGTGAACCGAGCCTTTTACCCATTCAGAAAAAAGCCTACGGTTTAATTTAGACTACGTCTAAACGGGGTAATAAAGGGAGACAGCCACGCTACATTGATCTTAAGACCTGCAGCCACCTCATCATTTCACGGCAGTAAAACTGTATGGAAACGCTGTCACACGTAGTTACGCGTTTCAAAATCTGCATCTGACTCACTGCCCTTTTTTAGTCGACAGTCACATCGGCTGTGCTTTTTTCAGGCGTGTAATTGCTTGATTTCCATAAGAAATTAAGCAAAGTTACGACAATCTTGCTGGACGTCAATATGTGATTAAACGCTCAAGTCATTGTTTCTTAATATTTTCAATGGACCTTTGAATTAGAACATTATGATCATCTAATATCTCAAAACAACATGACAATAAAGAGTACATGAATGCTCTGTAATGAAATGTAGTATAAAAACTAATTTGTCTTATGTGGCTACGGCTGCAACATTGATTAAACACCTCTAATCCTCACAAAACTGAACATACATTTTTCTGCTTGCACCCTAACAGTAAGCCTTTGAAGTCAGCGTTTGTTATGTTCATGCCCAGAGTAAAATATGTGTGACCAAATACGTGATACATCAGCAGCCTAATTAGACCAACTACCACAACAAGGCACACTGTAGCTAGTCATTTTGCGCAATAATTCTCTTGGTTACCTTGATTAAATCAGATGCAGCACCTCCTGCCAAATAACCACACAAATGTCTGATAATCACATCATTTCTCTAACTGTGCTCACTTTAATACACATGAGTAATCATGGCGACTGTGTGAGTCAATGTAAAAAACCTGCATATAAATACTACATCAGTGCTTACTTACTGCCATAATCTAAAAATGATCCTGCTCTTTTTCTTCCCTCCCCGGTTCCTTTCCTCTCCCTCTCTCTCTCGCTCTTTCTCTCTCTCTCTCTGTCTCCATTTGTGTCAGTGATCAGACATAATTGCTTTTGATCCACAGTAAGTCGATGGCTTGAATCTGCTGCGCGGGGAGCAAGTGAGATTGTTGGAATGCTGACCGAGAGTAAGTTGCGATTAGGTCCGCAGAGCTGCTGTGTAGTCGTGCAATGAATATATAACACGCGCACACGCACGCACGCACACACACACACACACACACCTGACTACATACAGTATATTACCACTGTTTCACAGTCCAGGGATATTGCAATCTAGTGTTTTCCTTTACTTCACTTTGTTTCCTTTAGTGTTTTTGCTGTTTATCTGGATCAGAGGCAGACTCAAGTGTTGTAAAGATTCAGGGCTTATCCCAAACAAAACATTTTTTAACTAATTTATAGCAGCTATATGCACTATTTTTCATTTTGACATAATAGAATGCCTAAAAACCTAAAAAACTCTTTTATATATTTTGTGAAAAACATGATAGTTTCTCATTTTTAAAACATCATCTTGCAGAGTCTACATCAGGGTTGTCAAAACATATGGTCCACAGGCCAGATCGGGCCCACCATAGGGGTTCAATCCGGCCCACTGGATAACTTTGCAAAGTGTGAAAATTGCAGAAAAGTAATTCATTTTTTTCTGCTGCATCAGAGGTTTTTTTTTCATCTTGACAAGAATCCAACTCTTGGGAAAAAAATGAATACATACGTGGTCATATTTAAACCATTCATATATTAAACATTGTGCAAGATATTGTCAATCAGAAGCTCCTGCGCAAAATAATCTGTAAAAAGAACTGAGACATAATATTAATAAGATTGCAGATTGCATTTTTCTTAAGTAAATAGATGGTTTATTATAGTAAAGTTATAATATTATTTATAGGTTATTATTCAGTGGTTTTACTGGTCTGGCCCACTTGGGATCAAATTGGGCTTTATGTGGCCCTTGAACTTAAAATGAGTGATACCCCTGACATTCTATTTTGTATACTTGTTCTCAATCTGTCTTCATCCTTCTGAAACCATGACACAACTGATACAACTATTTCTTATTGTTTTTAAGTTACATAACATAGGTAGAGTAGCAATTAGGCTTAAATAGCACTGTGCTGGAGAAGAGTTCACAGAATGAATGTTTAGCTGATAATTCTGCTACATTTGTATCCATCCCATAATAATCTGGACTGCTCTAATTGCAAATTAAGGATCCCCAACTATGCCAAATAAATTTGCTCTTCGGTATTCTGAATTGAATATTAGGCCAATAGAAAAACATTGAAAACTTTGAAATTATATTAGATTTTTTTAATGGAATAGAACAACATAGAGAAGTAATATTATCTCATGGTACTTTATTGGATTTTTTCCTGGTCACTGTTCTTTCCTCTTCTTTTCTTCCTAACTTCCTAACTGACTCAATTTTACTTGGAAATGTCCTCCACTGAAAGAAGAAAATATAAAACTTTTTTCATCATTAATGTAAGATGTAAAAATGAGTACATGTGTATCTTATTCTTCTTACTCTTACATCTGCTCTTAGCACCTCTTCTCTCCTTCACTCCCCTGTTCTCCACTCATTTCCTTTCTTCTCAAACACATTTTCATCTCTTCCTCTTCAACACGCTCTTTTCTGCAACTTTTCACATCTCATTACCTGTTCTCTCCTTCATTCTCTCTCCCTATCTATTCTTCCCCAGTAATAGAACTTTTGCTCCATTAATTTACCACTTTGGTCAGAGAGACTGAGGGGGAAATGACACAGAGTTGGAGTTATTTTAAAAACCTAAAAAGGGTCTGTAGGAAGCTTTTGAGAGGCATTTATTGGGGTCATAAAACACACGCACGCACACACACACGCACACACACGCACGCACACACAATGGTTTAGGACACCCACAGTTCATTTCTCACCACCTGTAAGAGCTTGTGTTTTCTACACCGCTGCTGCTTGCACATCCTTGATTTTTGGAAGGAGTAAATCTGTCTATATGAGCTATACTAACTGCACCAGCTACCAGTCACAGGTGAGCAGTGCAGCAGCTGGTGTTGGATATATATATGTTACAGTAAGCAGAGTATATCATGAATAAAAGCACACTCAAGCCCACATCAAGCTCCATCATTGAAAAGCCTTGTGTTCTTCAAAATGCAGAAACAAATCAGCACTGCGGCTCACAGTGTCATCAAGCAATTGTCAACTTGTCAACACCCGATCTCAGAAGAAATTGCACGTCCTGTTCACATGCATTGTGACGGCCCTGGGCCTCTATGGTAGAGGGGATGGTCTGCCTTGCCTTCTACTCCTGTGTTTCTCTCTTCCCCTAGATGGTCTGGTCCCTCCCTCCTCATCAAGTGATTGAGATCACCTGTTGGGAGCCTTTTTAAATCCTGGCGTGCCAAGATGTCACTCTCTCACTCTCTGGCCCTCCTGGAAGGCTGGTGCCGTTCAGGCTCCTTATGTTTAGTTTAGTTTGTTTTATTGCGTTAAGAAGTAGCCTTGGTTCATGTTATTTCGATGTTAAAACTATTGTTTGATTCATTTTTGTTAACTTTAATAAATTACTTTCATTTGAGCTCTTGCCGTGTGGTCCTCCCTGCTTTGTTGTGCTCTTAAACGAGCTGGGCATAACAAGTGGGGGCTCGTCTAGTTAGAACCTGGGAATTGTTATAGTTTCTGATAAGTTTGAGCATTTGGCTTTGGTTGGGAGGCCCACCGGAGTAGTTCTTTTGTTTAGATGGAACAGGTAGAGTTTGAGACTTTGCTTTAGTTTTTCATGGTGTTAAACTGCATGTGATCGGTGTAGCCAAGAGACTGGTAAGTTTGGGTTATGCGGTGCATAGCTGTGGGATGGTTGTAGCTGAGTAGCTGGGCTATTTTTCTGTCTGGCAGGAGCATTTTCTTGTGTCCCCCAGGTAGGCTGTAGCAGCAGTTATCTCACAAGGAGAAGCTGTTGGTTTGTTGTTTTCAGGGCTGTTTGTTATTTTTGTGTGTTGTCCGCGCGGCTGGCAGCATTTGGCTCGGGAGCACCCCTAAGTATTGGCTGGGGGCAATCTGCCTTCCCCAATACAGACGGTTTGTAGGTGCATAAATACCCACCGCCAGTACACACATGAAGACTAGGGAGCAGTTAGTAAGTTTGGGCTAGGCAGTTAGGAGGGGGCGCTCCTATCACTCATCATCCCTGCGGTTGTGTGCTGTGTGACTCAAGCTGCCTTGTGGTTGTTTTTTGAATAGGTTCAGGTATTTAACTGGATGTATTTTTGATAGGGTTAATGATGGACACTGACCATAGTAATCCGTTGGTCTCTGAGTTTTTGGAAAGACCAGCTCGCAGTACATTAGCTCAGTTTAGAAAGGCAGATCTACTTGAGTTGGCTACATTGTTGGGATGGTCAAATATTGATCAGGTGCCACGGAAGGTAGAGCTAAGGGACATCGTGGAAGGGTTAGCGGTGTCGGCCAAGCTTTTGGAGGTGGTTCAGGTTCCAGTGGCTCCATCAGTTTCTGAGCTTTTTGGTGGGACTTTGTCTTTTGACCAGTATATGCAGTTGGAGAGGGAAAAGGCAAACAGGGAGAAAGCAAGACTACAGTTTGAATTGGAACATGAGAAGATCAGAGCTGAAGTGGCCTTGGAAAGGGAGAGATTGCAGGTTGAGCAATTGAAGCTAGCGCTGATAAGGGACGGTAAAGCACAGGAATCGTTGTGGACTGGAGGAAGAAGTGAGTCTGCAGGGGGGCGTAGTGGTTTGGATATTGCTGAGAGCTTGCGTATTCTCCCGAAGTTCGATGAGAAAGACCCAGATACATTTTTTGCATTGTTTGAGCGGGTGGCAGATGGTAGAGGATGGCCAGATAGTCACAGGACTCTTCTGTTGCAGTGTGTTTTCACTGGCAAGGCCCAGAGATTTTTTTCTGCCCTTAGTTCGGCTGAAGGTGGCGATTATGCTACAGTTAAAGGGGCGGTTCTGAAGGCATATGAATTAGTTCCTGAGGCGTATAGGCAGAGATTTAGAAACTGGAAGAAAGGGGACAAGCAAACACACATTGAATTTGTGCAGGATGTTTTGGCCCATTTCTCTCGCTGGTGTTCTGCCTCTGGGGTGGACAATTATGTGGATCTCTGTGACTTGATTGTGTTGGAACAATTTAAGAGTTCTTTGCCGGCTCATCTTGCTACATACATCAATGAAAGGAAGGTCAAAACAGCATCGGCAGCGGCAGTTCTTGCTGACGAGTATGTTTTAACACATACTGGTGGCTCAGGTTTTGGTCGGGCCCACAGAAATGAGCAGCAGAGGGATGATTTCAGGGGTAGGCCTAGTAGGAATCTAGGGGTCGCCCAAGAACCAGTTCATCCATCAGTGAGGCATGTTCCAGGGACAAATGGGAGGTTTGATCCAGCTAGGGTTTGCCTTGTATGTAAAAACAAGGGACACTGGAAAGGGGAGTGTCCAATCAGTAAGACAGGACAGACATCAGCAGATTCTAGTGTATATGTGAAGTCTGCTGGACTTGTGTCCTCTGCACGAAATATTGAGTCTGAGTCGGGTTTTCCTGGAGCAAATTCTTCATCTAAAAGTGTTGATGAGATGTATGCACCATTTGTTTCAGAGGGCTTTGTGTCCTTGGATGGGAAAGACAAGACCCCTGTTAAGATTCTGCGAGACACTGGGGCTACTGAGAGTCTCATTGTGGAGGGCATTTTGCCTTTTTCAACCGGTACTGCTACTGGAAGTAAAGCTCCGGTAGTTGGGGTTGGGTTGATTCCACTGTTGGTTCCAGTGCATCATTTTCATTTTTTCTCAGATCTTGTTTGTGGAGAGGTAGATATGGGTGTGCGTCCCCAGTTGCCAATCCAAGGCATAGACATTATTCTGGGGAACGACTTGGCTGGTGCAAGGGTCTGGAAAGATGGTCCGCCCCTAGTGTATGTGAGTTCACCCTCTCAGGTGTCTGGACAGCCGGATGATTGTGCTAGGCAGTATCCTAAGGTTTTTTCTCCCTGTGCAGTGACACGGGCAAGAAGTAAAGCTACGCTAGCGCAGACACAAGGGTCTGAACAGATTCAGTTTTCTCAGGCAGGGGATTCTGAGAAAAAGGGAGTCTTGCCTTCTGTCAGCAGTCACAAATTGGGGTCTGTGAGGCCATTAGCCACATTTGAGGTGGTGCCTGCAGAGGATTTTGATGTTCCATCAGAGCCTATTCTTACAGGGAGACTCAACAATTCTGCGTATTTGAACTGTTTGGACAGTCAGTTGAGTTATTTGTCGGATACTCAGCAGTTAGATGTGGTGCAGTTGTTGCATTCTCACTTGTCTCTCTTCTCAGATACTCCCTCAGTTACCAACCTGATTGAGCATGACATAGAAGTAGGGGATGCTCGACCTGTTAGCCAACGTCCTTACCGGATGCCTGTAGGGAAGCGTCAGCGGATGGAGAAGGAGGTAGAGTACATGTTACAACATGGAATAGCTGAGCCAGCATGCTCCAGCTGGGCTTCTCCATGCCTGTTGGCAGATAAGGCAGATGGGTCTGATAGATTTTGCACAGATTTCAGAAAGGTAAATGCTGTCACCAAACCTGATGTCTATCCAATGCCTCGTATGGAGGACTGCATCGATCAGGTGGGGGGTGCAAAATTTGTGACTAAGCTGGACCTTTTGAAGGGGTATTGGCAGGTGCCATTGACAGCTAGGGCTAAGGAAATTTCATCATTCATCACACCCTGGGGGTTGTTCTCATATTCTGTAATGCTTTTTGGGCTGAGAAATGCCCCAGCAACATTTCAGCGCCTTATGAACAGGGTTTTGGCTGGTTTGTCTGGGTGTGCAGCATATTTGGATGATGTGGTGGTGTTCAGTGACACCTGGGAGGCCCATGTTCAACGTTTGCAGGCAGTGTTTGACAGGTTGGTTGACGCAAATTTGACTGTGAACTTGACAAAGTGTGAATTTGCAAAAGCGACAGTGACATATCTGGGTAAGGTGGTAGGCCAAGGGGTAGTTCGTCCTGTGCAGGCTAAGGTGGAGGCGATCGCTAAATATCCTGCACCAACATCCAAAAAGGAACTGATGCGGTTCCTAGGGCTGGTAGGGTATTATCGCAGTTTTTGCTGCAATTTCTCCACTGTAGTTGCTCCAATGACGAACCTCTTGAGAAAAAATACTCCATTTATCTGGTCTCCATACTGTCAAGTGGCTTTCACGGGTGTGAAGAAACTGATTTGTTCTGCTCCTGTCCTTACAGCTCCAGTGTTTGACAGACCTTTTAAGGTACAGGTGGATGCAAGCAACATTGGTGCTGGGGCTGTTCTCCTGCAGGAAGGGGTGGGGGGAATCGAACATCCAGTTTGCTTCTTTTCACGTAAGTTTAATCGTCACCAGTTGAATTATTCAGTTATTGAAAAGGAGACATTGGCATTGATTTGGGCACTAAAATTTTTTGAAGTTTATGTTGGTCCATCATTGCCGGTGACAGTTTATACAGATCATAACCCTTTGACTTTTCTGTCTACTATGCAGAATGGTAACCAGAGGCTTATGCGCTGGTTGCTATTTCTCCAGCCATATACATTGCAGGTATGTCATGTGAAAGGTCGGGATAATGTGATGGCTGACGCATTGTCTCGAGCTCCTGTTTGATGTACCGAAGACCTTTTTCAGTAGGGGTCTTCGTTTTATGGGGGGGGGTGTGACGGCCCTGGGCCTCTATGGTAGAGGGGATGGTCTGCCTTGCCTTCTACTCCTGTGTTTCTCTCTTCCCCTAGATGGTCTGGTCCCTCCCTCCTCATCAAGTGATTGAGATCACCTGTTGGGAGCCTTTTTAAATCCTGGCGTGCCAAGATGTCACTCTCTCACTCTCTGGCCCTCCTGGAAGGCTGGTGCCGTTCAGGCTCCTTATGTTTAGTTTAGTTTGTTTTATTGCGTTAAGAAGTAGCCTTGGTTCATGTTATTTCGATGTTAAAACTATTGTTTGATTCATTTTTGTTAACTTTAATAAATTACTTTCATTTGAGCTCTTGCCGTGTGGTCCTCCCTGCTTTGTTGTGCTCTTAAACGAGCTGGGCATAACAAATGCAGAAACAAATCAGCACTGCGGCTCACAGTGTCATCAAGCAATTGTCAACTTGTCAACACCCGATCTCAGAAGAAATTGCACGTCCTGTTCACATGCATATATTTACCCTTCATATGAGTGTGAAATATCTGCTTTCACAAACTGACCATCCTGGTCACGCTGTAATTTTCACTTGACAACAACAATATTTGTGTATGCAAGTGTTCTTCTCACTGTCTTTTCTCGCTCATCACACCCCCGCAAATACACTGAAATCCACGAGCGTGCAGGTTTGCATTCAAGAGCTCGGGGAAGAAAAAAAAAGGAGAGGAGAAATAATCCTGGGTCCCCTCGTGGGAGCAGATGTCACCGGCACAAACAAGCGACAGATTGCCTGAGCCCACGGCCAGGCTGAAGGTGCTCTGCAGAGCGCGGGGAGGTCATTACTGCTGGCCCTTCTGCACAGGAGGAAACATAGAGAGGGGGGGGGGGGCAGGCTGTAGGGCTCAGCGCAACACTCGCACACTCTCATCTGCTGGCCTTTTTTCCTCTGCTAAAATGCAGCAGGTCAACATTTGAACTGAAACCACTTACTGAGTTGTTTTGTAACCTGCAGGAGATCAACTGTGTGCCATTTAGTTGCTGAGGCATGAAATAACATGGACAGAGGACTCAGGGAGATTTTGCAAACTGGAGAAAAGATGACTAGCTTGACCCACGCGGTGAATGCCTCAGAAAGTTCTTGAACAGAGACTGAGTCAGTTCATGCAGATCTTGTACAGGTCCACAGTACATAGACCCTATTGATTATGAGTTTATAATAGGGTTGTGAAGTGGGAGGAGCAAGTGGTTTAAAGTGTATTTATCAATGCACATGGGATTATTTTACAGTAGATTATGTTATGTCCAGGTTTAATTATTTTGACACCTGTATATGAAAGGATAGCTTTAAATACTACAATACCCATGAACAAATGTTGCTGTGGTGGAGAAGCCAATGGTAAATGGTAAATAGACTGTACTTACATAGCACTTTTCTAGTCTTTTTGACCACTCAAAGCGCTTTTACACTACATGTCACATTCACCCATTCACACACATTCATACACTGATGGCAGTGGCTATCACACAGGGTGCCAACCTGCCTACAAGGAGGGAAACTAACATTCTCACATACACCGTTGGCACAGCCATCGGGAGCAATTTGGGGTTAAGTATCTTGCCCAAGGACACATCAACATTGCGGACTGGAGGAGCCGGGAATCGAACTGCCAATCTTCTGATCGGTGGATGATCGTTCTACTTCCTGAGGCACATTACTGTTGAGGACTGATCCGGCTGAATTCATCTAATATAGATCCAGAGTCCGAATAACCTGACAAGCCAGATGGTTTGTTACAGAAAACCATCTGAGAAGTCGTTCTTGGAAATAGTTTGCAAGAGAGCAGGAACTTTCAAAAAATACTTGGCACGTGATTGCTGGAATCTGTAGGCTATATCACTGTCATACATACAAGATCACGCCGTTTTTATTATGTACTGTTTTATCAGGTTTCTACAATGTGTGATTTTTATCTTCAGCTTGCCATTGATTGCACATTGCTATTGTCCCATTGTTAAAGATCTGATGAATATCTGGCAGACTTTGTTTGGGAGGGTCAACTTTCCCCAGTTAAGTTCATATGCCATCTGAGGTATGATGAAGTGCCCTCTAAGGTGCCCCCACAGTATTGTAAAATACCCATCGGATACCCATTACAAGTTAAATCTCTGCCTAGGCATGTACCCAGTCATGAAACTGTTGTGAAATCTGGATGAGAACCTTTTGAGTAGCCCTGCTAAAATAGAACCAAACGGAGAGGAATGAAAACTCTTCCTTGGTAGGGATGAAAACATACATGACACAGGGAAGGCCATCAGTGGAGTTGTAGTGCTACTTGTTAGTGCATTACCATCCCTAGAAACTGCAAAGACATGAGAGCTGCCAAGGGTGTCAAGGCTGTTTGCCAATTCTATGACGTGAAGGAAGACAGTCCTGCCACTGAACTGAAGATGTTCCACTCTTGTCTTCCACGATGCTCTCCCTACCAGCAATGTCCAAACTATGCTTATGTGCCTTAAAGAGGTCTCAACTGCATCTCATGGTCTTCATCAGCAAATGAAGTTTCAAGTTCAATAAGGAAGATATTGGTTATCACATATCACATCACACTCTATGTTTGAATATCTATTGAGTAGAAGGTGCTATTTTGGCAACTTTGGTTCCAGAAGTAAAAGTGTTGCCTAGTTTTCACATAGACAATGTTACAAGACTCCGTTTGAACAGTTCTACAGCTTGGATTGACATGAAACTGTCACAGTTAAGTAATTAGCACAAAAGATGACAAAATACTCAGAAACAAGGCTGAGATCAGATGCCCCTAACATACATATCCATCCATATGATCATTACATAATCTGAGAGAGTCCCTCGTTACTATGTTAACAGGAAGAATATTGTTTAAAGTACATTTCTGTAATTCCTGTTTTCCCAAACATGTAAAGTCCCTTCATTCCAAAATTCTGACTTCAACTTTCTGTCTGCGTTAGTCAAGCCAATGCTATTCTTTTAATGTCATTCCATCCTTCTGACCTATTGCATCTCCCCATCATCAACTTGACTGCCAAATTGTTCAGTGAGATCCAAAAGTTTCCATCAGTCACCATCAAACTTTAATCCAGACTCTGGGGGATCCTGTTCTTTGTCCCATCTCTATGTGGGCCAATGCTTAGTGAAGATTCTTCATATCTTTGACATCTAATCCCCATCTCTGTTGCTAACCTCAATAAACAGTGTTAAATTGTCTCCTCAATGATGGTCAGATGTTAATGGCCTCTGTGAACTTTCTGTAGGTGGTTACTCTGGTCTGGATTATCAACCTGGCAAAGTGGGCAACTGCCCCTAGGTCTGGAGGCGCCAGTTGTACCACACGGTTAGATTATAGTAATGTATTCAATTACAGTTTTGTTTAAAGCTTTATACACTACTAAAACACATTACAAATTAAAATAATAGGTTAATATTTAAGCTTTAATGTGGTACTAGCATTATTACCTAATCTGACACCTCTGTTTGGCAGAGAGGCCCTGAGTTAAAATCTGGCTCAGATTCATCATTTCAGTATAAATAGTTTGTACATGAGTACAAGTGGGAAATGCAGCTATTATGCCACTGACTCATTGACTGATGAAGACCATGACATGCAGTTGGAAGCTCTGACAAAAGCTAATAAGTGGACCTGTGGGTTATTTTTTAAGGGATACTGTTCCAAGATCAAAAGTGAACCTCCATGCTCATGTTGTGAACAAATGATTCACCCCGCAGAGTTTCATATCCATTTATCCATCACCGATCATCCGTATACCAGCATTGGTTGTACTCCAACTGCGAGGTATCTATAAGTAATCTAAGCAGAAAATGACTTCTTCGCATCCTGGAGGCTTAAAATAACTTCTGCTTCACTAGTCTTTGATTTATAGTCAGTCAGTTGTCCTAATGTTTTGGTAACAGCACACATGGCATCAAACATCATACCAAACATGATAATAAAATAATTACTCTGATTATACAGTGATGAGGTTTATTATCCAAAGCAGGCTTTGCCATCTCAGATGTAAAGATGAAATCAGAAGTACGGTCCACCGCTGTTTGATGCCATCTAAATGGATTTGCATATGAGAAAAGAATCATCATACAAACTGCAGGTGTAACACTGAATCAAAGACGTGGTACTGCAAAGCAGACTGAGAAGGAAGAACAGCTGTGATAATGAACATGGTCTAAAACTGGGTCAAAAGGCAGGTTTACAAGAATACAGGCAGATAGAAAACAAATCCAGAGGGCTAAAGCAGGCAGGCAGAATAGAATAAAGGATGGACAATTAAGGCAACAAATAAAGGACAGTGTTACCCTTAGGGTAACTGCTTCTAGGGGGGCGGTGGCCTTTTAGGGGGTAGAGGGGGTTAATGCACTGAGCGAAACTCAGGAGAGACTAAGCAGCCACATATTTCCCCTCTTCTCTGTTACTCTGTTTAGTGCCATCAGGTTAGGCTGACCAAATGTTACTAAATTCAGTCCTTCGCTTTTCTAGCAGTTGGAGAAACAACAGACGTTTTTCTTTGTCTTGAGAAGCTGCAGCATTGATTGATTGACCTGAATAGCCTATTCTGTACATTTACTGCCAAACTTTTTCCTCTGCTCGGCATGCATTCACCGTCACACCACCCTAAAACAGCCAAGAATGTCCCAGGCAATGATATTCAGGTTGACTCATTTTCAGAACAGCGCTGCAGAGAGGCTCCCAAACACAAATGATTTCTGAATTAAGTATGGCATTAAAAAAAAGAAGCTTGGGTTCTCGTTGTACAATTATAGGGGAAACACTAAAGGACAACCTAAGTCACTAATAACTGCCATTTTACCTCAGTTTACTGCATCTGGCAGCAAAAGAACAGCAGCTTGGTGGAGAGTTGACTTAGACAGGTGATGTTGTGGCAGCAAACTCAAGAGGCTGCTAATCAGGTGCGGAATGGCAGGTGTGGAACAACATGGCAAGGTGTGTACACTAGGGGTGTTGAAATTAATTGATTATACGACGCATCGTGATGCGGACGTGGACGATTCTGCATCGATTGACGAAAGTCAAGAATCGATTATTTAAACATTAGTTAATAACTTGATGTTGACGGACGACAAAGGCAGCAGTTGGACAGTCTTATAGCGTGCACACGCGAGAGTTCGTCTGTAGTTCATCTTAAAAAAATAAGCGTTTGGAAGCATTTTGTGATTGAATAACTAAATAATGACCTTTGCAAGACGTACGTGAAGTTTACTGTGAACTTTAAACGCCGTCGCTCTGCTAATGCTAACGTTAGCGGAGCGGCTAACAGAGCAGCTGACAACACACACCGCAGCATGAAACAACGTAAACTCTGAGGTGAATGAATGTGATGCATCGTAGAATCGAATCGAATCGTATCGTTAACAGCTGTAGTAGAGTCAAGTGAGGAGGAGGGACCACCTTCACAAGCATAAGAATATTAGCTAAAGCAACAGAACATAACACAATTTCTACTTAAGAATACTCCTGTTGCTCATTGTGGTGCTGAACTTTCACTTCTTTCAACCAAATCATGGAGGTCTGGGTTTGGAGAACTCTAGCCTTCACTCTTGTAGTAAACATGTTAGCACTGTGACTAAGCAAACAGTGGAAAATTGTTTAGCCAGGGTAGAAAAGCAACCTAGAGAGTTCATAAGGGTTTAAGTCAGAATCCTTAAAAACCATTTTGGGTGGCAATAGCCCCGGACACCTACTTGCATATAATTTCCTGTTGGCACTTTGACTGCTGCTGATAGCCACATTCTCATTCTCAACACCAAACATTATGGAAGTAGAGTCTCAGAACATAAAGAAGCGGCCTACAATCAATGCAATTTAGTAATATTGAGGATTGAGGAATATGGAAACAGTTTTCCCTGTCCAGTAGGAGAATTGCCTCAGCTAAAGTTAACTTTGGCTGAGATATGGGATGCATGGCAACAAACAACTGCCTGTCTTTGAAGCTTGTGATTGGATTGACACCTAAATGAATTCACTAGATGTAAGTCTTTCTTAACTTACATACAAGGGAACACATCAGCCTGCCAGACAACTTTTAGTTCTTATGTTCTTCGTCTTTGAAGCATAAAACATGTATCTCAATAATAACATTGCTATGTGGAATGCTGTTAAAATCAATCAATCATCTTCTGTAAATTTGAGCCTGGCAACAGAAAAGACCAACACTAGAAGGTGAGCTTTTATTACTTATTCACACTAGTCCTGAACTGAAAATGTCATACAGATCTGATTGCAGAGGTTGAAGTACAGTACTTTGTAATCACGTTTGATGTTAGAAAAAAAATATAAATATAAGTTGTGTGTGTCCTGCACTGATGGTGTCAAGCAAGTGTTGATTGTTGAGTGCAGAAGACCAATGCTTTCATGAGCTAACTAACAATACGAAGTTTAATGAGAAGGTGAAGAGAATTTGACAGATTCTTGGTAAGCTTGCAAGTTGTTCCAGAAATATATCCCTTTGCAGTAAGCTGCAACAGCCAATAACGGGAGCTTCTTTCTGCATCCATTTTCCATCGGATTCAGAAACAAGTGCTTGAATTAAATTATGGAAGACTTAAATTATGGAAGACTTAAATTTATTTCAAAGGAGTTATGAAATAATGCATATTTCTCAAATTCTGCAATGGAGGTGAGTGCAAAGTTAACATGACCCTGAGTCAGAATGGCCATAATTAGAAGAATAAGACCCTTGTTTAATAGTGACACAAATTCCTTTTGGGTGATATCGGGACAGTCAACTGAAATTGTACTTGAGCCGGTGATGTGTAATTTCTCTGACAGAAATTAAGAAACATCTGGATTTGATGTCAGTTGTGCAGTTGTTTCTAGATAGGTTGTTCGGATCATTTGAACCATAAAGTTGTGTATCATACCACAACTTTATGCATAAGAGTGAAAGCTGATACTGTGTCTGTGGATGGCGTGTGCTAGGAGGAACATGTAAATAGAAAAATGATTAGGGGCCAAGGACGGGGCCTGACTCACTCCAGACTTGATAACTTATCTTCCCCATTTAACCCCAATAGCAATAGCAACAGCATTGAAAATCCTACAGTGCAAATAGGTATGAGAAGCCAAAAGGCTGATGAAAAAGCAGATGGATACATTCATTCTAACACATTTACTTCCCACAGTCTTAAAACAATGTTACAGCTTAGGCTTTGGTAGTATCAAGGTAATACAGTACACCAGGGTATTTAGAAATCCCTAAGGTATCATTTTTAATGCTGTCAAAAACACACTCTTTCTATTAAACTGATGCAGATGCTATATTGAGGTGATGTATTATAGTGCCCAGCCCACATCTCTACAGGGCAGCCTCTACTAATGGAACACACAGATGAGATGGTAACTACAAGTGGTTTGGAATCATGAAAATATTGCCACAATTTTGTCTTTAGATGATTTCTTCCAACTATAAAAGCAGTTTATTAGCCAGATGGTTTTATTCAACTGCCAGCCTGCCACCACCACCTGCACATAATCTCCATTCAGCCCACTTTTGTTCTTGTATCCACCATGGCAACAAGTGTCATCAAGTCCTCCAGCTTGAATCTATGGAAGAGGGACACTTATTTCCTATCCATTCATTATTCTCTATGCTAAGTATTCAAACCCAGCAAGACTTGTCTAAGTAGGCTAATTGCATATTAGACACACAGCATTGTAGGATTGACAATATCATACATGCTACACTGACTTCCTCAACACATATACCATCATACACTATATACCCTGGTGAAATATCAGTAAAGTAGGAAGGTATGAAAAAATAGACAGCAGCCATTTGTCAGTTGCCTCATTTGCGTCTGACAGAAAAGATAGACTTCTGTTATCAATAAAATAAATCAGTCAATCAAACTGGCTACTGTGCAATGAATCACGCTTCACTAGTGCTAAACACATCTATCCACACTCAACCACTATTTTCTTCAAGGTAATGACAGCAATTATGTATTGGTTTGTGTTGATTGTGAGCGCTGTCACAACACAGTGTATTTATCCTAGGTAGAAACAGATGGACTAAAGGTGCTAAGATGCTACTGTGCTGTTTTCACTATCCGACCTGTGTAGACATTGTGTTTTACTGACAGATTTTTAAAATGTGACCTCTAACACCCTAAATGACTGAGAAAACAGAAAACAAAAATGTTCTTTCCCTCTCTGTTCAACAAACTCAAAAAAGGCACGTACACACAAACACACACACACACACACACACACACACACACGCACACACAAGCACACACACTGAGGACAGTGAGTACAGTAGCCCCAGGCCCAGATGGTGCTCCTTCTCCACCGATGACGATGTTACATAAGTGGATTGAGCCCAGGAGCAAAGGCCTGCATGCCTGCTTTACCGAGCTACAGTGGTGCATGGGATGCTTTCTGTGGAAAAAGAAAAAAAAACAGAGAGAAGGGGGGGTATCTGGTGCTTGAGCCTGGAGAGACAGACGCGTACAGCTTTAAATAGCTCTAATCCCACCCCCATCCTTGCACACGCATTTGGCCACTTTCTTGCCACTGGGTCTCTGACAGAGCACGGGAGGTATCAGGCATCCGCAGCCCTTCTCTGCTTTGCTCTGGAGGGTGTGTGTGTGGGTGGGGAGCTGTGCGTATCTGGATGTATGTCTTGTCTACAGACACGCACATATATATATATGCGTGCGTGTGTGTGTATGTGTGTGTGTGTGTGTATACTGCACAAGTACTCGGTGGGTAGAAGGTGGAAGTGTGATGTGAATGTTGAGGCAATCTGAGTGGAGAGGCTTTAAAAAGTGAAGGACAAATCACAGGGTTTGGTCAGAACAAGGACACGTTAATGACCTTGGGCTGCGATAAATCCCAGGAATAAAGCAGTTCGGGCACAGATTGTGTCCCTGGCTTCTTCTTTTCTTTCAACAAATGCTGTTTATGCAAAACTTCCATTCCTAGATAAAAAAGACAAGGTTACTGGAGTGCATATCCTAGTCTTGTGCTGCACGCTAACATTCCCCACCCCACCTACATCGTTATTGACATAGGGCCTGTGGTTAAATGCCATACAAATAAGCATTTGCTCATCCAGTGCCTCATTTCCCTGGCTGTCTTCACCTGTCCATCACAACACCACCACCTCTGTTCCTTTCCTCCTCCCTCCATTTCTTCTTTTTTCATTCATTGCCTCCCTCAGAGGCAGCCATCTCCTCCTCTCATTGTCCCACTGTCTTTTGTTGCCCTCCTTAACAAAAGGGAACACTTCAGGCTGTGATGTGTGTGTGTGTGTGTGTGTGTGTGTGTGTGTGTGTGTGTGTGTGTGTGTGTGTGTGTGTGTGTGTGTGTGTGTGTGTGCGCGCGCTTGCGTATGACAATGATGCTTCATTTCCTCCAGACTGGCTGCTTGGGTATAATAGCTGGTGTGTAACTCTCTGTGTGTGTGTGTGTGTGTGTGTGTGTGCGTGCAGAGTTAGTGCACTGCCTCTTTAAGTCAGGAGTGTGACAGCTTGCAGCTACGCTCGATCCTTGCCCCCTGCCATTACTGCAACACACTGCTGTTTGCTGCCACACACATACACTTTGTGAGCATTATCTTGTGCACAATGACGCATTGTGGCACACAGAACAAGTCCACCGAGAGGGATTCTTTTTGTTGCCGTTGTTATCATTGCTGCCAAAATAATGAATATTCAACGGCTTGAGTTGTAATTTGTGATCATTGACAGAGTTTTTTTTATAATTGCTCAATGTGTTTTAGTAATTGCACGACTGTGAAGAATAAATATGTGAGTGTTTTCGTTAAATAAATTCGGCTAAATGAAATCAACTTGTTTTGTGTGACAATATATCATCCTAACTCAAGATCCACTCAGTTGCTTTTTCTGTATCTGTAAACAATCAATAAACATTATGCAGTTAGTCAGCTGATTAGCTGGTCAGACCAGAGAGTCATTCACACACCTTCCTAAAAAAGGTTGTGCTGGAAGTTTGGTGAGGTAGTGACTATGGTACAGAACAATTCATATGTAGAAAGAGTTCACCAAAGTTGAATTATATGCTTAAACTCTGCAGATTAACTTCACACTGACACAATTCCATTGAAGCTAATTGATTTCTTCCTGGTCTGTTTTGTGAAACCAAATCAAACGCACCCTCTGATGGAAGTCAACACTTCAACACTATTCTGTATTCTGAAGAATGATCCAGCAGTTTCAGGAGTCAGGATGTCCCAGTCATAATTTTATGCATATATTTGAAGCCTATTAGCTTTATTATTTAGCATCTAGATCCCCAGTATTTAACTCTGGTAACAAACACGGAAAAAGAGTAAGGCTACAACCATGCTAGCAGCTATCTGAACTTTACTAAAAGCTAATATCAGCATGCAGACACAATGACAACGCTAACATGCTGATTTTTAGCAGGTACAATGTTTACCATGTTCACCATCTTAGTTTAGTGTTTTAGCAGGCTAAGATTAGCTAACTATCAATAAACACAAACTACAGCTGAGGCTGTACCTCCAAAGTACCTTGTTCCTCATTCATCGAAGTCCTCTCTCAAATTCGTCAAAGTCAACTTGAGTAATTTATTCTATCCAATATTGACACAGAGTTTATTAAATACATCTGTACAATACAGCCCTGGAAGAATGCACTCCCAGCTTATAATGAATTTCAATTTGTGTTGACACTGTCAGCCAGGTGTTTAAACACTAACCACAGGTTAGTGATTTATATGGTGTGACTGCTAGGTTTTCATTTTACTTTATAATAGCTGTCATGAGGCCCCATTAAGAAATCAATAACATATTTTTTTTACCGCTGTGCATTAATTTAAAGTGAACATGTCAGTAATGTTTAGTGCGGCTGAATGTTTTCTCCCACTGGCTCATATGCTGCAAGAAAATGCCACAATAAAGAGTTATATGATACCTATGAATTATAGCATTTGCCACGGTTGTCATTCATCTCCCTCGCTCACCCTGGCTGAGTCAACACTCGGTGACACATATTTCTACCTAGTAATTTAGGCTGCAGGGCAATTGGTACTGAGAGATACCCTGAGCTGCTCTGGGCTCACACACATTTAACCAGTTCCTGCATTATCTGCAGTAAAATGAAATTAGAGGTGTTCAGTACATGAATGGATCCTCAATGCAAAGTGAACATAATCATCGCTGACATAACCAGATCAGCTGCTTTTTCCTTCATTTGTGACTGAAAGCGCCATTATGAGCTCAGTGATGACATACCGTACATACAGTTTATTACTTAATGGGTAAAGGCTTATTGAAAGTCAATGAAAGGTATAGAAACACACTGATGATGTGATATTAAGTGGTCTGCCCATAAAGAGCATGTTTTGTACTAAACTGAACAAAGCAGTCTGAACGAGGATAATGGCGTACCTTTGTGCAGTCTCTTCTTAAAGACATTCATGGTGTTGCACTTGGAAGCAAATGCATAAATCAAAGGAAGTATGCCTAGTTGTAATCTTGCTATTATATTAACAGTTACTTTCTTGTTTTTATTGAAAGCTCCATGAAAAGCTGGTAAGTATTTACAAGAATGACCTCTGAATCAGTTTAGTCATATGAGTACTACTCAGCCTTCTCCAAAAAAAGATAACTAGATTTTGGGTTGATTTTTTGTTTGGTTGGGTGAAACCCTCTATGGAGTCTACGCAGTCTGTTGTACTACTATAACATTTATTATTTAAGAGCAGAGATCAGCAATAAGGTTCAGCCATTGGCCAGATTTCTTCAGTACTGTACAAGCATAGTGAGGATATAGGTATGTTGTTGTTGTATGTTTAATATTTTGTGTTTGACTATAATTTTAATTCATTTAAGATTGGACAGTGTTTACTGTTTAAATTAGTCTTGGTTTCAGGGCAAGTTATGGCCAGTGCTGTAAACTAGAGTACAGACGTAGCCCAACAGTGTTTGTGAAGTTACGACATGCACAAATCTCTTTTAATTGACTAATCAGGTGTGTGTTGGGCAACCATCAAAGCCAAGCAAGCCAGCGGCTATTGATAAAATACACAAGGTCTTTCTCAAAAATCACACAAACAGAAGGTGGATAGTGAAAGCAGCAGTTTTAAAGATTAATGGACAGAGAAGTATACATTTGTCTGACCTTCATTTGCCAATGCCGAGCCAGTGTGTCTGTTCTTTGTAACTTAACAGTTCTGAGCAAGGCATGTTGATTTCGAGACTGCTTTACTGTCTGACGCCAAGGCCTCGAGAACAAAAATGAGGCATTATCAGCCAGATACTCTCATAGTAACTGAGTTTTCATCGACTGATAAGAGCTGGCATCTCTCTAAGCAGCTTGGCTGCTAACCAAGAACAACATGCCTTTCACAGATGCTCTAGGAGTGCATGGTTAGTATTTTGGATGAACTAGCTATTGATTAGTCCACCGATAGCGTGATTGCTCTAGTCTAACAGGTGCTGCTGTTTGCAAGGTCAGTGCAGTGGCGTGTTAGTGACTGGCAGATGATGTGTGTAATATGTGACTGAGGAGCTATGTCGAGCAGAGTTCTTTTCGTTGTGTATCTGAGGCTGGTTAAAGAGGGTAGTGACCTCAATATTGAACGACGCCACCTGGGGTTAGAAGGCCCAGGAAATCTGGGATCCCACAGATAATAACAAAATAGAACAGACATGAATTATGACGCTGGGAGGGCAATTTATTGAACACCAGAGATAAAATAAGGGTTCGGGCAATTTTATCTATACATGATAAAAGCAAAATCAGTCCTAAAAAGAAAAAATGTTGGTACCAACCAGCCCCAAATGCTAACATTTTTTTTGGTTGCACAAAGTCGGAGAAAGGTGCCCACAGTACAACACCCTGTTGGTCTAGCAGGAACACTGTAAAAGGGGCGAAAAGGTAAGGGGGTGGAGGTCGGATCACACAAAGATAACAATGTGAACAAACATTAGAAGAGCCTAGCTGGAACCAACATTTTCATGGACCATCCACCTATATGCTAGATCTAGTTACTAAAATAAATTTATGTATGTACAAAAGGAGGCACTAACTACAGCAAGGTGCCAGACAAAACCACATTTACCTCAAATTATGCAGTATCTGGTGACCCAGATCTGGCTCAAGAGTCAATGCTATATCAAGCAACCACAGGATGTTCAAGGCGACTACAGTGTAACATAAGCCAAAGTTATACATCAGACAAATACATACATACAACTGAATGACTGAGACTACAGGGTGACCTTTACCTCAGTGGCATTATAAACTTCCAGTGCTTTCACTGTGATGAGCTCCAATACAGCAGTTACCTGTATACAGAATAGAAGATGTGTTACAAGTGTTCACCTAATGTCATGTGTTATCTAGCATTACAACAAACCACAAATCATACCTTCAAAAGCAGGTTATCTAGCCTGCAGGTCCTGGGCAACAAACTGCTTAAAGTGCCTACAGTAAAATAGGTAAAACTGATCAGTAGTCTTTAAACATGTTCCATCAAGGTTTAAACAAAGTCAGCTTTAAAAAATACCTTCCAGGAGCCTAGCTTGTTCCCTACCTACATGAGAAAAAATGCATCAAGACTGAGATTTTCAGACCTCAAATAGCGCAAAAAAACAAGTTCATATTCATTGAGAAACAACAATACTAATGTGTTAACTTAGGAAGCGTTCAGAAATCAATATTTGGTGGAATAACCCTGATTTTTAATCACAGCTTTCATGTGTCTTGGCATGCTCTCCACCAGGCTTTCACATTGGTTTTGGGTGACCTTACACCACTCCTGGTGCAAAAATTCAAGCAGTTCAGCTTTATGTAATGGCTTTCTGACCATCCATCTTCCTCTTGATTACATTCCAGAGGTTTTCAATGGGGTTCAGGTCTGGAGATTGGGCTTGCCATGACAGGGTCTTGATCTGGTGGTCCCCCATCCACATCTTGACTGACCTAGCTGTGTGACATGGAGCAATGTCCTGCTGGAAAAACCAGTCCTCAGAGTTGGGGAACATTGCCAGAGCAGAAGGACGCAATTTCTTTTCCAGGATCCTTGTAGGTGGCTTGAGTCATGTGTCCTTTGCAAAGACTAATCTGCCCGATTCCAGCCTTGCTGAAGCATCCCCAGATCATCACTGATCCTCCACCAAATTTCACAGTGGGTGCAAGACACTGTGGCTTGTACGCCTCTCCAGGTCTCCGTCTAACCATTAGACGACCAGGTGTTGGGCAAAGCTGAAAATTGGACTCATCAGAGAAGATGACCTTACTCCAGTCCTCTATGGTCCAATCCTTATGGTCTTTTGCAAACTTCAGCCTGGCTCTTCTTTGATTCTCATTGATGAAAACTTTTTTTTTCAACAGTTTGGCATGGTCAATAGTTTTTTTTTTATTCCAATTACTTTTGAGCTATTTCTAGCACTTGTTTTGCCATCCAGCTGATCCTATTGCAAGAGGATAGTGATGACCACAGCAGTGTTTTTTTTATACTTTTCCTCGTTAAATAAGATTTAGTTTAGATTTAATCAGAACCTCAGTAGAATAAGGTGTGCTTGTGTTGGAATTCAACTGATACTGGAATGGAATGGCTGTCAAACAGAAAAATGTGCAGTGGTCTCTTAATTTTTTCCAGAACTGTATATCTGCTCTTAATGAGGCAATAGTCTCCAGGTGTGTGTGCCAATGAGGGGCAGAGGAAGTGGCTTCCATGGAGAGGGAAGAGGGAAAACTGAAATGGTGGCATTACTGGGCCGAAAGCCTAGCCCATGGAAGCATTGATAAGACTTATGTAGCTCAACTGTGTATTTTTGTTTGTTATTCTAATCAATTGCATTGATCCCTCTTGAGGGGTGTACCACTGGTTGGCACGGACTGTCATTTGAAAAAGACAAGTCTGTTATAACTGATGGGGCTCAGACATGGTGGGGAAAAAAACATCAGAGTGATCAGTAGCTTAAAAGGATTGCATTCTCATTCATCAGAGTGTGCTTTGTACAATTTTTTATGGACAATGTCTTTTCCGACAGCTCGTGACGTATCAGAAGATGAAGCACTCAACGATCTCCTGCTGTACAATTACGTGAGATGATTAAATAAGGAAGATGCCCTGGGGTGCTTTATTGAACTGTATGACCAGGTTATACATTTCCTCAAAGAGAACAACTTGGACACTCCACCTGACCACCTTCACATTTTTATAAAGCAGGGACTTCATGGCCATTCAGCCAGTTGCTCTCAATCTGCAGCTGCAAGGGAATTGGAAAATGATGGTGGACTCGACTTCCAAGCAGACAAGGCTGCTTTTGAGCGTCATCACACATTCCAACCATGTGGACACTTCTCTACCAGGGCCATGGAAATGCTGACTTCCCTGGATCCAGCAGCAATCATGACTGAGTTATTGGAATTTCAGTAAGTCATCAAACCAAATCAGGCATGCCTTCAGTACTGCAGAGTCAGTCTGCATATTTTGGATAGCGTGTTCTGAAGAGTACAGTACCATTAAGAGACTTGCATTATATGTGTTTACGATTGTTTAGATCAACATACTACTGCAAGTCTCAATTCTATGCCATGAATAAAGACACATGCAAGAAACTGACTGTCAGGCAAATCCCAGGAGGACTGTCTGTGCACCAAAACCTCCAGTATTTCAGCCAACATCATTAGGACTGTAACAGATGATCAATGTCATTTTTCACATTAGTAGGTATGACCTAACAGAGCTCTTATGGAGATAATAATCATTGCCCTATTTCACTTCACAAGACACAGATCTGTTTTGTCTAAATAGTCAAATAAAATGACAAAATAGTCTACAAAACTGTTTTTCAATTAATGAAGTAGCACTACTTGTCTTGTGCAAATGAAGCTCACATTAATTCATATAGTATGTTTATTACACATCATTTCCACCAGGTGATGTCTATTTGTAGTACATTGCCAGTAGCATGACCTTAACAGCCTAGCTCAGAATGAAGCGAAGCGTCCTCAGTTTGAATGACTCTATTCATGCAATAGCATTGAATATTTTTTATTGATAAGAGGTCATATTTATCAGGAATTACATAAGACTTTTAATAATATAGTTATCTACAACATGTGTATGAAAAATCACGTAAAAGCCGAAGTAAAAACTGTAGCTTTCGTTGATGGGTCCAAATTGTTTTAGTGGAAGGATTTGGGTCATGGGCCACTATTTGTCAACCACTGTTTCAGAGTCACAGAAATCGACTACGTTCCATCTATGTTTGACAGATTCATTTCCATGACGATGGAGCAAACGCCACCTGCCGATAAACACCATGCGATACGGTTGAAAGTCTGGAAAAAAAAGCAATAAGTGGACCGTGAGTTGGGATTCTTTTTTTATTGTTGTTGTTTTTTTTTAAACTGCTGTTTCCATGAAGGCCAATATCGTGCTTCCATGCTTATAATGTCAAGTTATCTATTCATTTTCATCACGCTGGACTGGATAACAATGCTGTGTAAAGTGGTATCTCAGATCTCACCTAACCACCATAACTGATTACTGGGCTTCTGTGTTCTTGCCTGCTGTATTATATCCCCCCCCCCCCCCCCCCCCCCCCCCCCCCCCCCCCCCCGACTCCCCCACTCTTTTCTCATCCCAATCTTCCCATCTTCCTGCAGGCAACTAAACAGATCCTTTGTTTTGGGTCTTAGAGATGCCATAAAAAAAAGCAGACTTTGTTCTAGACACACTCTCTCTCTCTCTTTCTCTGTGTCATCCTCCCCTCCCTCCCTCCCTTCTTCCCTTGTTCCACACAACCAGGAGATGGTTAATGATTCATGGACACGGTGCACACGTGCTGTTGTGAGTGAAGCATGACTCTATGAACACACAGAGAACAGCATAACACAGTGCGTGTTGTTTAGAGTTCGAACAACGTGCGTCCGTTATAGACCAAAAAGTTGCTGACCTATTATCTTTTTTAAAAATTCGGTATTTTGAATGTATTTCTTACGGAATACAATTATCACAATCATGTTAAACCTGATCAAAATGTTGTTGCCGTAGAAACGGAGCATGACCAACGTCCTGGGATCGGCACTCTGACCTGCTCTAACCAGATTATGGTAGATAATGTAATATAGCGGCCTTGCGGTGAGTGTTTCTTCATGCGAGACGTGCAAGAGTGAGCATGGCATGAGAGAGTGTCAGTGCATGTGTGTAAATATATGTGTGTGTGTGTGTGAGAGGGAGATAGACAAAGGTAAGTGTTGATTAGAGTCAAAGCTGTAATCATTGACTCAAGCCAAACCTTTGCAGTCTCGCCTCAGTTTTCCTGGGCAGCTCTTTTTCTTTATGTTGTTCTTTTATTTCTCTCTTGTTGCTTGCAGTTATTAAAACTCAATCAGATCATTTTCTCTCACTCTTCCTCCGTTGCATCCCCCCCCTCTCACCATCTCTCTTTTCACGCTCTGCCTCACCAGCTCCTGTCCTTTTTTTCTAAACTTAACACCCTAGGGATGCTCTGCTCGGGTTACAAATCTACTTCCTAACATCTCTTCATGTAGCACCACCACCACCACCACCACCACTACATCCATTCACTGGGCAAAGAAGAAAAAAAGAGAGCGAGAGAGAGAGAAAAAAAAAAAAGAGAGAGACACCAGCAGCTGCCTATTAGCCTCCTGAAAGCACTTCTGCTCAACAGAAACCCACAAGGTGACAGTTTGTTGAAAGGAAATGCAATCTATCTCCATCCACTCCTTCCTCCAGCCAGGGACAGACAATGAGGGGAAGTGTTTCAACTTGGGTCCGTGGCAGTGGCAAGCTTCATAGCCCCTTAACAACAGTATGATGGATCCTGGCAGGAGGAGACACATACACACAGTCACAGTCACACACACTCTCTCTTCACTCTGCCAACTTGATCTAAAAACAGTGTAAATGTAAAGCCGAATGTTTTCAGGTTTCTCGACCTGGTCACATCCAGCGGTCCGCTTTCTCTCTTCTCGGGGGAGCCGACTACCTACCGTCGAAAACAGCAGCTTCGTATCCACAGGCAGCTGACATTACTCTCATTCCATGCATTTGTAAGGAGGACACTCAACGGGAAGGAAATTCGGAGAATTCACTTTCAACTTGAATGTGGTTAGAAATAGTACTCGCAAGATATCAGAGGAGGAAGGCTGTAATCTTCTAGTTCAGCCAACAGTATAGTTCATGTCAGCCCATCCACAGCTTTCTTTGTTACATTTAAAGGCAGTAGGGAATATTTAAAAAGGTGGATATACTGTTCAGCATCATTCTCAGGTTATCTGTAACTTGAGTGTTGCTTTCTGGAATTGATTCAATTGGCTTGTCTAATGTTCGTGCTTTTTATATTTTATCTTATTTTGTCATTATGAAAAACTGTGTAATATAGTCTATCTTTTGTTCCATGGGTGCTGAGGTCAGTGGTTGGTAGATTTAAAGAAAGACTGTGGTGTGTTTGTGGGTTTTTTTTTTAACCCCCACAGCCCCACTTAGAGTGTGTTTTCTAGGGGTATCTCCGGGTTGCACCCACAGATAAGACCCACTATGAGGTGAAACCCGTGGGAAGACATTCTTGGGTAAGCTGAAAGAGGCTTATTTCAGTTCATCAAGACCGGTGGTGAGTTTGTGTCCGTTGGGAAAAAAGGGAGGTTCTGTTTGCTTATGGCTTCAGAGACCGAGCAGTGATTTATGGATTATGTACAAAAGGGTAAAAGACTTTGTGAGTTTTCGCTTTTTAAGTTTCAAATTACCAGCACTGAAGCGCACCGGCGCATGCTAATGTTCCTCCATTTAACATGCTAGCCGTGTCAACTTCACAGGGCCACAAATGAACACAAAGCTGTGGACATTTCACACTCAGGTTTGCTGTATAAAAAATAAATAGTTTTAAATGTACACATGATTTCATTCACTTGGAATCTGTCTGCCTGCATGAACATGTAACATCTTCATTTTCAAGGATGTATGCTTACATGATAAATGAATTAACATTAGACTTGTGGTGTGAAAATGCTTTTAACCTGATAGACTGTCTGTATTGAACAACTGTTTAAATGTAATTAGGCGAGAAGCACAGAACACTTACTCATAATGTTTCAAAACTATAACCTGTGATTGATTTTACAGTTTACATACAGTAGCAATAAGGAACATGTGAATGTAGAATAATTGTTTCATGATTAATTGTATCAAATTATAAAGACACTCGAGAGAGATTAAATTAACCCTTACATGCTTTTTGGGTCTAATTTGACCTGTTTTGACATTTGACAGCTGTAAAAAACAAACAAATGTTTATTACCAAAATCTGATGGATTTTCCTAAAATGGCCCAAAATGCACAAAAAATGAAAATATTTAAAAATGTTATACTTTTGTATAGGTGCTACACACGTGTATCCATTGAGTCTGTTCTGGATCAAATTTGAGCCGTATCTATGTCTATGTGTTTATGTTAAATGAATAGTTAATAGTTTTAATAATTATTTTTATGATGTAGCAGTGAAGACTGATGGCTCTAATGGTTATACAATAAACCCCACAGTTCCATTAAGTTCTTGTCATTTTCACTTTACATTAAATACATTTACATCATTATTGCTATGTAATATTTTCATGTCTTAGGTAAAATAGGACATGATATTGTGTGATAGGAGATGTTTAGTGGTGTAAAAGCTAAAAAAAATACACTCTCTCTGCTCTCTGAAACATGATTCAAGGTTTAATCACATTTATTGATCAGTCAGATCCACTATTGATGCTTTCTAAACACATCTATGGTTTGGCATTTGGTATAGACACTTTTTATGAGGGGATTCTTAGACCGGGTCAAAATTGACCCATAACATACTGTGAGGGTGTAGAATATGAACTGTATGTAAGGGTTAAGTGCAACAAGTTAAATCAGACTTAACTAAACATAAATGGACTGTTTTTTTTTACTGAACCCTTTGACTACACAGTTTTGTTCTAAAGGACAGGACCATTTGTCAATGGACAGTGCAAAGTCAATAGGAGACAAATTGAAGGCAACTCTGGTATGAAAGATTAAAAAACAGAATTTTGGGGGATCTTTTCTTGATGTTTGCTCTACTTCTTAGTCACTACAACATCAAAACTACCAAACACATTTTGAAACCATTTGAGCCAGGGTGTGGCAAGTACCATACTATCCCAGACTGCCATAAAACACAGATGTTTTCTCATTGTAATTTGAGCTTGTCACAAGAGCTGCTCCCTGCATGCACATATTGTCTCATGAAATGTGAGGCATGATTTAGCTATGCATGTTAAGAATTAATGTTTCATTGTGCAAGAATCACTGCTGTTAATCTGTCACGTGACGCAAAGGCTTGCTTGAAATACAGAAGGTAACAGAGAGAGAGTTGTAGTCTTGAGCGAGACTTAGGTGTTAAAATGAGGATTTGAGAGCTAACTTGGATGTGTGTTAGACTTGCCTGCAGGTAGATCTGACCTGAAAGCAGCAGGCAGGTTCTGTTGCATTGTGTAACTGCTGGGCTTTTAACCCATTGCCACCGACTTAAGAAAATCATTGGACAGAAGGAGGAGCTCAGTATTTCCCCCCCCCCCCTGTTCATCATGTTTTGAGGAATATTGCATCTGTGATTTCCACATTGCTGCATGACCCGTTAAATGTGCTACTGACAGCTCCTAGTTATTGATTATCTATTTTTTGTTGATGCAAAACAATGAAGAAATGATTTTGTATACTGTATAAACAGTTAGGAGAAATAATATGTTACTCATGGCCAACTGATAAGTCTATGATATGGACACACAGTCCATATCATAGACCTGACTGAGCTAGTTTAGAAGTCTGACACACACACTTACTGTGTTTAATTATTAGATGCTGGCAGACCTTGCACCTTCAGCCCACAACACTATGCTTCTAAAAAACATTTTTCTCTCCATAGCCAATATTCATATGAATACAATATTAATGTTTCAGGCTACTAGCATTTTGAAGTTGCAGTAAATAATGTGTATTTACCTACTAACAATGATAAAGTCAATAATAGATTTGGAGTTTGGTATTATTCAGTACAATCTCTATTTTTGTACCAAGACCAGAGACCCATCTGTAATCTGTCTTAAAGGACTTATAATGTGAATCGAGTCTTGCCCTGAAAAGCCTTGAGAGATCTCTGGAGACCACAGATACAGTATAAGTATAAACTACCCTACCATAACACTTCTGATCTGGCTGTATGTTCCCCCAGTAACAATCATATTGAACTGCCTTTGAAGAACGCCCAAAATAGTCGCCAAGGTGGCCCAGTAAAAGCAAGACTAATGTCACTTTCATTGGTCAAAATTTGACCCATGTTGGACATATCCATGTTGCTGTTAACCTGCTTCATAGTGACTCCAGATTAATAAGTCTGAGAATTACACTGATTTACATCAAATAATTATCAGACCAAAAAAAAAGAAAGACAGCCACTGACCCTCATCCAACCCTGGTGTTGACAGACCCATACCAATGTGGATTTAACCTTTGTCACTGGATCAGTCTCAGTAGGGTGTAAGAGTCTACTTACCATATTCACCTTAGCTTAGTGTGTTAGTATGCTAACATTTACTAATTAGCACTAAAAACAAAGTACTGCTGAGGATGATTGGAATACCATCAATTTTGCAGGTATTCAGTCTCAAACTAAAGTATTGGACAAATCCAAATGTTGCTGATGATGGCAGTAGATGAAAGGTCAGGGATCACTAAAATTATTACAATGCATCCGGATGGGGGTATGAATGTCTGAACCAAATTTCATGACAATCCATCTAAAAGTTGTCAAGACGTTTCTCTAAAGACCACAAACTGGAAGCCCATGGTAGGGATAAATTTAAAAAATCAATCATCACTAAAGTCAGGCGGATTTATCCACTGGGAACCATAAATGTGCCAATCCATCCAGTAGACCATTAGTAGACCTGATCCTCTGAGGATCATGAATGCACCAATTTTGTTGCCAATCTTTCAAATGGTTGTTGATATATTTCAGTCTGGAGTGAAGTGGTGTCCCTAGAGCTGCTCGTGTGGATAGAAATCTACCTTTGTAGCAGTCCAGTGTGTTTACATCCTCAGTCAGTGGGAATAGGAGACTGAAGTCTAACCTATTCAGTCGATGCTACATTTTAAGAGAGTTTCTTTGTAAACCAGATGATTCATGTCATCCTCAGAGTCCAACTTTTAAAACTTTTTTTTGTTTGAAGTGGTGTTCCTACATCAGCAAGAGTAACTTTTCCCCATCTTTGTCAGAGAATGACTCAAAGGGAAATCGATCTTGAATTTGACCGGAAGGGTTGTATGCTTGATTAAACACACACACACACACACACACACACACACACACACACACACACACACACACACACACACACACACACACACACACACACACACACACACACACACACACACACACACACACATCTTGAGTAAGTACTGAAACTCAATACTGAAGCTCTCAACTGTAGATTGCTCCATGTCTGTCGGGTTAGCGGAAAACAAGGGACTTTCTACTGTCAAATCATATCAACTGCTGTTGACTTGCACTGTCACTGCAGGTATGGGAACACTGCATTGCGCAGGTTCACTTCATAAAGCAGAGCTGAGTAGAGACTCTTGCAAGTCGAGCAGATCCAGAGTTCAGAGGTTGACAGTCTCTACAGACCACCTGCTGTCGCTTTGAGCTGACCTGACGTCTGCCACCAACAGATGACGAGGAAGAGGCTGCGTGGCTGGAGGGCTCTAAGTCGGCACAGAAAGACTCCAGAAGAAAGGAGGTACTGTCTGAGACCACTGGTCTTGACAGGGCTTTCATTCAACAGCATCTGCTCTGCGTCTCTCATCTGTCTGTGTCAAGCCTCAATAGCCTGATAGATTCAAGAGACACTTACAAGAAAACAAGCCTTTGCTTTATGATTTAGTCAATGAACTTGTTCAAACAGCAACGACCCTGTGTGAGTACATTCACTTTACAGAGTGTGACAATGGTTACGAGATTGTGCTTTGGGAATAAATGGTTTATCATGATGCTGGAGAAGCCGAGACTGTGGACCAGCAGGCTTGTGACCGACAGGTCATCAGTTGGAAAAAGTGAACGTGGAAAAGTGTCTATCAAAAGGCAATCTAACTTCCCAAAAGCTGTACTTATACTTTGACTCAGTATGCTTCAAACAAAATGCTAGCCACATTGTCAAACAGCGTCTGAAACAATCGGACCAATCACACCAACATTACGCAACGATTGGCCAGTTGCGTGACAGTAGGTAGATTCCGAGCGTCTCTCTCCTTTATTCGCTTTTCATCTGTGCGACCATGTATGAAAGAAAGGTCTGAACCTTCCCCATTGAAAAGGTATCCCGATTTGTACGATTCATCTCACTGAGTCTACAAAGATGCACGAAAGAAATCTTTTCACTGCAATTCAAGGGTAGCTATTCAGATCAGGTATGAAGACTTTTGCCTGTATTCTATTTCCCTCATCACTCCAAAGTGTGTTTTCCATCTTGTTTCTTCATGAGGATGTCGTTCTCTTCATTTTGCAGTTTGTTTTCAGATTCCTCTACCGAAGAAGGAAAGTGTCTGTGCTCACCTTAAATCTGAGTGATTTCAAGGAGTTAAAAGCTCGATTCATGACATCACAACAAGTTTGGAGTCAACTGTGGTCCAATAATCAACTTACACAAGTGTGATTATTTGCATTTTTATAGATTCTGGATTTTTCATTCAAGAAAATGAGTAGAAAATGAGTATGGTAACTACATTTTAATAGTTAGTATAGTATAGTATAGTATAGTACACTATAGTATAGTATTATTCAAAGTAGAGTATTTTTATACATCTTAAAACATGTCTGGAGGGGATCTTTTATTGCACAGACATGAGATTTATATTGAGTTTTTTAAGTCTAACTCTTGAGGAAAAAAGCAAAGAATTGTATTTCCCAAAATGTTGAACTATTCCTTTAGTGATTTCAAAGGATTTGACTGGTAATTTTCTACATTTTTTTGTTGTTGTCAATAAATCTCATGTGCTGAGCCAATCCAATATAACAACTATGAATTAATTGATATTGTGTGTGTATCCAGAGCCTGATATATTGTATTCCTCTGTGCCATAGAGCTCTGTTTTTGTCCTGTACTGTGTAATGTACATGTTCCTTTGGGCACATTACTCTGTTTAGAAGCAGCCCTGGAGATTAATAACAGAGATCATATTTTCAGTCTCAAGAGAGTTGTTCTGTGTTTCTGTTGGAGCTTTTTTTTGTTAACAAACCCAATGTTTTGGACAATAACCGAGGTCTACTGCACAGAAGAATAAGATATATCAGACATTGGATACACACACACACACACACAGTATTTGCTGATAATAGTGAGAATTGAGTTTAATGGATTTTGCCTGCACTCCATTTACGTAAGTTGTACTTTTGTTACTTTAAAAACACTTGACATCAATATGAATACTTGAACAGTTGCTGAGATTCATCTGTCCTTTGTTGGGTTTGTATTTTCATCATTCATAGTAATTACATTGACTGTCTTAAAAAGGGTGTTTTACTCAAACAGCATCTCTGAATCTGAATCACATTGTCATTGACGGTCCTTTATCAAGGCTGCCAGTGTGTCCCATAAAATATATATAACATAAAAACACCTAAACACATTTAGTCAATATTATGAAAGCATAAAAAACACTTTGATTCTTGAACCTCTTCTACTGAAATGTAATTATTTATTAACATTTCATAACTATATTGGATTATTGTGCACATACATAATCCACTTGCAACAGCTTCTTCCCAGGCTGTGTAGTCTGCTTATCTAACAACATTTTTTCTTTTCAAGAGCTATATTATTGCTGAAGCTGTTATAATCCATTGTATACTGTCTGGGGCAATTGCTGTCTTTGTTGCCGGATGTGTCAGGTGTAATAAGGCCATGAACCTCGAGCAGGAAAAAGAATGTACTAACAAGTAGGCAAGAATCCCTGCACATTGATTATTTTCCTGCACAGATCTTTTATTGCAGGGGCAGCAGGAAACTGCTTGGCCACAGTTCCTAGAAATCAATGAGCCAGGCCTCCTCCACCCCTCTGACCACCCCACAGCTACCCCCTGCACTCCCTAGTCAGTCCCCCCCACTCCCCATCTGGCAATTACGGATCTCATCCTTACATACAGTACATTTATTGACCCACCGATGCTTCTTAACCTCTTAATCTTCAAAATGAACAGAGACAACAGCTATATCACAGTGACAAAGAAAGATAGAGCGAGACAGAATCATTAACACATCACTTGTGTATAACATCGGTTGGATAGGACTATGTCCACATTAAGCAGGCTAAATTCTAAAACTCATTTTGGCCAAAAACAACATGCGTCCAGAGCAGGAGGAAACAAAAGGAGTAAACAAAACAAAGAATGGAAGAAAGCAACAACAAAACATGAGGATAATATGATAAACCATCAACTGACATTGAGGATACCAGCAACCCAGCTGAGCATGCGGCTATGCAGGCTATTCAAGCTAACGTCATTGCTCAAATAAAGGTGATTTGTCCGGACATGTAAAAAGAATTTGGTGAAACTATGGGATTACTAAGGAAAGAACTGCTGGATCTCAGAAAAGAAGTTAGCCAGAAGCTGAATTCTATTGTTGCTGAGCAAAGAGAACCAGTGGACATATTTGAAGAGGGTTAGTTAGGTACTTTTCCACACCTTGGAACTTCAAGAGAACATCCAAAACCCAACTATCAGACCTGGAGTTGCTTTCATGGAGAAATAACATGAGCATCTACAGGAATCCCTAAGGGGGGGGGGGGGGGGGGGGGGGGGGGGAGACAATATACAGGAATTTCTAGAAAAGTTTATTTTAAAAGAGCTGTCC